>NW_023994155.1:292500-360000 GCF_015586225.1 Lucilia sericata | reverse complement strand
TGTCTAAAAAGTAAATGTCAATGGTAATAAGGATTTTGTAGATTACGAAGATAATATTCAAGAGGAATAAAATGAAATAAGTTTCTTGAATGAAAAATATTTAAAAGACTACAAAAATATCAAAAATTTAAGCCAACAAATTGCAATTTTTCGCTTTGGCCTTTACTAACTTTAGGCACTTGTATTCACACTTAATTAAAAATTCTTATACTGTATCCCCACTTAAAACTCCACAAAATCGCACGTTTTGTTAACACATTACTTGCCAACAGCCTTGATAAGAAAGATTACCTCACTTTGCTAAGAATGTGATCCAAAAAACACTACTCTGGGAAACTGATCTTCATAATAGAGATCAGATATTTCCTGCCAACAAACACAAGAAAATAAACATTGCAAACAACTTGGAATCCCCACTGCCACGTGTGTGGGCGTTTTGATTTTAAAATGAACTTAAACCAAGGAATATATTCACCAAAGGATACACTTTCTTTAACCGCAAACGCGAAATTTAAGTAGTTGCTAACAAAAAAGCCATAGAATTGATGAAATACCAGAATTTTTGCAACAAACAAGTGATCACTAAAATGCGTTGGTGGACTCCCAGATTATGATCGTTCAGCTAGAGGTGTAGGAGTGTGTGTTTTTTTTTTTCAACAACTTGTTGTTAATTCGATTAAATTAAGCATGATAACCACAAATAAAAATATCAAAGTCATCATGTTTGTTGTAAGATCAGATTACAGTAACAAACCGCAGGATTAAATTTCCATAAAACAACAACAAAGAGCAAGAACAGGCATAAGAAATAACTACATGATCATGATGACTTTGCTGCAATTTACACCCTCAACATAAACAAACCGATTTGAAGACATGACGAGACAAGACAACAGACAGACAGACCCAAAACCAACAAGATCAATCGAAGCGTGATACACTTGTCAACTGTCAATGCACAAACAAAATAATAAATAAAATAAAGTGCAAGTGAGTAGAAGAAATAAAAAGGTATTATGAAAGTGATCTTTTTTTTTTTGTGATCGTGTGCCAAGTGACATGGTGAAAAAACGAAATACTTAAACTTTTTATGTCGTTAGTTGATTTATGATCCAACAACGTGTGTCTGGTCTGGCTGCCTTTAGCTAAAGTTTAGCTGCATCATCATCATGCCAGAACTTTTAACAAAAACACAATAAAATAAAGAAACTGTATGTTTGTCCGGTTAGTTGGGGTTGACTGGAAATTCAACAAGATCCATTGACGATTTTTAACAATAACAGGTAGTTGTTAGTTTTGTGTTTTCTTCAGAGGGGTCTTAAGTTGAAAAACAATGAATGAATGATTCAATCGCTTAAATAGCGGATCATTGTCAACAAAATTCAACCACAAAATAGTTTATATTTTTTTGCACAATGGGGATTGGAATAAAAATCATAATTTTTCCCTGAAATGTTACTTTGCGCTGTTGTAAAGTTTCGAATATTTTGAAAATTTCTTGAAATATATTTTAAAAATTTTAACTAAAATTGTAACTTTTTGTTTCTCTATTTTCAGATGTTTGGATGAATGCTACATTGGACAAAACCTCCTGATTAAGCTGACAAGCATTCCACAGATTCACTACCAGGAGCATTTAAATCAACAAAGCGTTGCTATATATTAATCCAAAAGATATTGTACAAATCCATTAGTTATAGATTTTGTAATTAAAATATATATTTAAATTTTATAAAATATACAAATTTGTTTTATTTCTAAAAGAAAAACACAGTATTTTGGTAAGTGTAATTAATTTTACAAGTTTATCTTAATAACTAAGGGAGTAATAAAGATTTAAACAAAAGTGGGAGTGAACTGCTAAGGACCTCTTCAACAGTGTAATAAAATTGGGCGTTAAATGTTAAGGCCATTCTTCAACTGACCATAACTCTTAAACGCTTCAAGATATTGACATAAAATAAACTGCATTTGATAGAGAATAAAATCTACTTTTATATAAATAACATTTAATGGTACCCTGCCACGCCCACATTGACTATTTTACGCCTTCCTACTTTGAACTGTAATACACAGACGAAAAAGAGGCGTGGCTAAATTTTTATGAACACAAATAAAAAGCTCATTTTCTTCTTAATAAGTATATCAAATTCCGTACAATTATCTTTAAAAACTGCTCGTGTTATTTTGATTTTAGCTAAATACTTTTTACTCCAAATAAAAGTAGGCGTTAGCTATTAAGGCCTTTCTTCAATTGATCGTAACTTTTAAACCGTTGCAGGTATTGAAATGAAATAAATTGCATTTGATAGAGCATAGAATCTACTTTTATATAAAGAACATTTTATGGCCCCTCGCCACGCCCAAATTGACTATTGTACGCCTTCCTACTTTGAACTGTAATACAAAGGCGAAAAAGGGGCGTGGCTAAATTTTTATGAAGAAAAATAAAAAGCCCATATTCTTCTTAATAAGTATGCCAAATTTCAGCTTAAAAGCTTTGAAGACACAACATATCTTATGTTATAAAAACCAAAAGTTGTTTCGAAACCACATTTTTGTGTTTTTTGAAATTTTCCAAATTTTTGTAAAACACCAGGAGAACAAAATCGTATAGGAAGTGGATTTTTCAACAACACTTTCTTTAAAAGGCTATAATTCCTAAACTACGTAAGATATTTGCACCAAATTTGCTGTATAGAATAGATTGGAAATTCGGCTTTAAGATGGTATTTAATTTTTGGCAAAATGCCACGCCCACTTTGCTTATTTTTGTAAGTTTATAATTCAAAGTTGTATATTTCTTAGAAAATTATACTTAATTAAAATTTGTTTCTTGAGTATGATCGCTTGTATTGTTAACTACTAGTGTGTCAAATTTCATACAATTATCTTTAAAACTACTCGAGTTATTTTGATTTTAGCAAAAGTGTTTTAATGCCTAATATAAAGTGGGATTTGGCTGTTAAGGCCTTTCTTCAACTGGTCATAACTTTTAAACCGTTAAAGATATTGAAATGAAATAAATTGCATTTGATAGAGAATAAAATCTACTTTTATATAATTCACATTTAATGGTACCCTGCCACGCCCATATTGACTAGATAACGCCTTTCTACTTTAAACTATAATATACAGGCGAAAAGGGGGCGTGGCTAAATTTATATGAACAAAAATAAAAAGCTCATTTTCTTCTTAATAATTATGTCAAATTTCGTACAATTATCTTTAAAACTGCTCGAGTTATTTTGATTTTAGCTAAATACTTTTTACTCCAAATAAAAGTGGGCGTTAGCTATTAAGGCCTTTCTTCGATTGATCATAACTTTTAAACCGTTCTAGATATTGCAATGATATAAATTGCATTTGATAGAGAATAAAATCTACTTTTATATAAAGAACATATAACGGTACCCTGCCACGCCCATATTGCCTTTTTTACGCCTTCCTACTTTAAATTGTAATACACAGACGAAAAAGAGGCGTGGCAAAATTTTTATGAACAAAATTAAAAAGCCCATATTCTTCTTAATAAGTATGCCAAATTTCAGCTTAAAAGCTTTGAAAACACAGAAGATATGTTATAAAAGCCAAAAGTTGTTTCGAAACCACATTTTTGTGTTTTTCGAAATTTTCCAAATTTTTGTAAAACACCAGGAGAACAAAATCGTATAGGAAGTGGATTTTTCAGCAACACTTTCTTTAAAAGGCTATAACTCCTAAACTAAATAAGATATTTAAACCAAATTTGCTGTATACAATAGATTGGGAATTCGGCTTTAAGATGGTATGTCACTTTTTGCGAAATGCCACGCCCACTTTGCTTATTTTTGTAGCTTTATATTTCAAAGTTGAATAGTTCTTAGAAAAATACACTTAATTAAAATTTGTTTCTTGAATATGATCGCTTGTATTGTTAACTACTAGTAGGTCAAATTTCATACAATTATCTTTAAAACTGCTCGAGTTATTTTGATTTTAGCAAAAGTGTTTTAATGCCAAATAAAAGTGGGAGTTGGCTGTTAAGGCCTTTCTTCAACTGGCCATAACTTTTAAACCGTTCAAGATATTGAAATGAAATAAATTGCATTTGACAGAGAATGAAATCTACTTTTATATAAATAAAATTTAATGGTACCGTGCCACGCCCATATTGACTAGTTACCGCCTTTCTACTTTAAACTGTAATACACAGGCGAAATAGGGGCGTGACTAAATTTTTATGAACAAAAATAAAAAGCCCATTTTCTTCTTAATAAGTATGTCAAATTTCATGCAATTATCTTTAAAACTGCTCGAGTTATTTTGATTTTAGCTAAATACTTTTTACTCCAAATAAAAGTGGGCGTTAGCTATTAAGGCCTTTCCTCAATTGATCATAACTTTTAAACCGTTCCAGATATTGAAATGAAATAAATTGCATATGATAGAGAATAAAATCTACTTTTATATAAAGAACCTTTAATGGTTCCATGCCACGCCCACATTGACTATATTACGCCTTCCTACTTTTAACTGAAATATACAGGCGGAAAGGGGGCGTGGCTAAATTTTTATGAACAAAAATAAAAGCTCATTTACTTCTTAATAAGTATGCCAAATTTCAGCTTAAAAGCATTGAAAACACAGAAGATATGTTATAAAAACCAAAAGTTCCTTCGAAACCACATTTTTGTGTTTTTCGAAATTTTCCAAATTTTTGTAAAACACCAGGAGAACAAAATCGTATAGGAAGTGGATTTTTCGGCAACACTTTCTTTAAAAGGCTATAACTCCTAAAATAAGTAAGATATTTGAACCAAATTTGCTGTATATAATAGATTGGAAATTCGGCTTTAAGATGGTATGTCACTTTTTGCAAAATGCCACGCCCACTTTGCTTATTTTTGTAGGTTTATATTTCAAAATTGAATAGTTCTTAGAAAAATACACTTAATTAAAATTTGTTTCTTGAGTATGATCGCTTGTATTGTTAACTACTAGTAGGTCAAACTTCATACAATTATCTTTAAAATTGCTCGAGTTATTTTGATTTTAGAAAAAGTGTTTGAATGCCAAATAAAAGTGGGAGTTAGCTATTAAGACCTTCCTTCAACTGGCCATAACTTTTAAACCGTTCAAGATATTGAAATGAAATAAATTGCATTTGACCGAGAATGAAATCTACTTTTACTTTATAACATTTAATGGTACCCTGCCACGCCCATATTGACTAATTAACGCCTTTCTACTTTAAACTGTAATACACAGGCGAAAAAGGGGCATGGCTAAATTTTTATGAACAAAAATAAAAAGCTCATTTTCTTCTTAATAAGTATGTCAAATTTCGTACAATTATAATTAAAAGTGCTCTAGTTATTTTGATTTTAGCTAAATACTTTTTACTCCAAATAAAAGTGGGCGTTAGTTGTTAAGGTCTTTTTTGAACTGGCGATAACTTTTAAACCATTCAAGATATTGAAATGAAATAAATTGCATATGATAGAGAATAAAATATACTTTTATATAAAGAACCTTTAATGGTTCCATGGCACGCCCACATTGACTATATTACGCCTTCCAACTTTAAACTGTAATATACAGGCAAAAAAGGGGCGTGGCTAAATGTTTATGAAGAAAAATAAAAAGCCCATATTCTTCCTAATAAGTATGCCAAATTTCAGCTTAAAAGCTTTGAAGATAGAAAAGATATATTATGAAAGCCAAAAGCAGACTTGAAACCACATTTTTGTGTTTTTTGAAATTTTCCAAATTTTTGTGAAACACCAGGAGAACAAAATCGTATAGGAAGTGGATTTTTCAACAACACTTTCTTTAAAAGGCTATAACTCCTAAACAAAGTAAGATATTTTAACCAAATTTGCTGTATAGGATAGATTGGAACTTTGACTTTAAGATAACTTTTAAACCGTTCAAGGTATTGAATTAAAATAAACTCTTACTAAAAGAGCTGAAATTCACTTTTAATGTGCAAAACACTATTTTGCATAAATACCACGCCCATTTACACAGTCTGAAGTCAAAATTAAAGTGGGTCTTAACTGTAATAAAAAGACCATAACTGTTAAACTTTTAAAGATATTGGAGTGAAATAAATTGCATATAATAGGTGTTAATGTCGGGAATTATGTAATGAAAAAACTAGCTAGAATTGTTGATTTTATATATAATTTATTTATATAAAATATGTAGTTATTTTAATAACAACTAAAATATAATTTTAAAGTTTACAGCAGGATTATACAGTTGCCGGATTATTACATCTCAAATTTCTCGCTTTGATAGATCAAATCCAGTACAGAATTTAAGGAAGGAAATCACATAATGCTGAAATTATACAAAAAGAAAAAATAATTTTGTTTAGAAAATATTCTTATAAAGAAGTTTTAATAAAAAAAACGTTGAATTTAACTATTTGCGAGCCATTGTGCAATCCTTATAATCTACTAACATTTCTTCAAATTTTTTTTTATTTTTAGATTTAAAAACTTCAATCCCGCAACATGTTTGGTTAACATCATTTTGCTGATCTTTGCCCAAACAAAAGTGTTGTTTGACACATTTTGTCAAGCTTAAAGTGCAACAAAAAACAACCAAACTATCTTCATCTTAAAAAGTGTCTGGAAAAAGTGAAAAAACCTAAAAAGTGTATATTGAATTACAGTAGCTTTTAGTCACTTGCAATCAGTCAGTTAGTCAGTCATAAAATTTTAAGTCAACGACGTCGTACATATAGTAAATATTTTGCGTAACTTGTTTCGCAAAAGATGCAACAGAATGCAAGTTAAAGATTTAAGCCACAACACACAACAACGCAGTAGCTGCACAAGAAGAAGAAAAAGATCGTTATGAAGGCATCATCAGCAACATCATTCCATTTACTCTCTATACACAGTGACGTGATTACAGTGATTTAGGTGTGCTGTTGAGCATTTGATGGTGTTGGAAATGGTTGGTTAGTTGGTTGGTCGGTAGCTTTTTTGCAAAAATATTTCATTATACATTTTTTTATAGCTCTGCCTTGGCTCATTGTGGTCGCATACACATTTATGTGTGGTTCCTCTGATTTTCCGCATTAAGTGCGTCACTTTATTTAGTCGTCATTGTTGCTTTTTGTTGCATATCATCAGTTAGTCCCCCCAACCATAATTTAATCATTGTTATTTAAGGCCATTAGGAAGTCCAAAATATTCAATAATGTCTTCTGTTGCCTCTTTTTTATTCCAACTTTAATGCAACTAAAAAATATTGAATATTTTCCTTTTACAGCATTAAAGTGTCTTTATTTTTATTATATTAATATTATTATAATTATTTTAGGTTTTCATATTATTATTGTTGTAAAATTAAGGGTTGTGACTTTCATGAAATTGATAAAAATCTTGAGAGAAACTGGTAGTCAAATTGCGTTAGTCTTCATAAATATTTGCATATTGTAAAGTTACTTTTCTTTAAATATTTCGATATAGAAATTATTGGTTATAAACCTGTAATGTTTATTCAATTTTCTGCAATTTTTTTTTTTTTTTTTGCATAAATTATTTTAGTATTTTGTTGACAGTTTTTCTTAACAGTAGGTTTGTTAATAACTTTATAGTTTTATTTTCGTTCCCAAAATGTTGTCTTAAAATATAAAAAAAGTTTACGATGTAAACAAATTCCCCGAAGGAATATACAAAATTTTTGGCAGCTTCCAAAACCATATTATATTGTCATAAAAGCTGATAATTTTTGGAAAAAACAATGCTAGATCTACAGATAAACTAGATCTGAACATGAACTGAACTAGAACTGAACTAGAACTGAACTAGAACTGAACTAAAACTGAACTAGAACTGAACTAGAACTGAACTAGAACTGAACTAGAACTGAACTAGAACTGAACTAGAACTGAACTAGAACTGAACTAGAACTGAACTAGAACTGAACTAGAACTGAACTAGAACTGAACTAGAACTGAACTAGAACTGAACTAGAACTGAACTAGAACTGAACTGGAACTGAACTAGAACTGAACTAGAACTGAACTAGAACTCAACTAGAACTGAACTAGAACTGAGCTAGAACTAAACTAGAACTCAACTAGAACTGAACTAGAACTGAACTAGAACTGAACTAGAACTGAACTAGAACTGAACTAGAACTGAAACTAGAACTGAACTAGAACTGAACTAGAAGAACTAGAACTGAACTAGAACTGAACTAGAAACTGAACTGAAGAACTGAACTAGAACTGAACTAGAACTGAACTAGAACTGAACTAGAACTGAACTAGAACTGAACTAGAACTGAACTAGAACTGAACTAGAACTGAACTAGAACTGAACTAGAACTGAACTAGAACTGAACTAGAACTGAACTAGAACTGAACTAGAACTGAACTAGAACTGAACTAGAACTGAACTAGAACTGAACTAGAACTGAACTAGAACTGAACTAGAACTGAACTAGAACTGAACTAGATCTGAACTAGAACTGAACTAGAACTGAACTAGAACTGAACTAGAACTGAACTAGAACTGAACTAGAACTGAACCAGAACTGAACTAGAACTAAACTAGAACTAGAACTAGAACTAGAACTAGAACTGAACTAGAACTAGAACTGAACTAGAACTGAACTAGAACTGAACTAGAACTGAACTAGAACTGAACTAGAACTGAACTAGAACTAAACTAGAACTGAACTGGAACTGAACTAGAACTGAACTTGAACTAAACTAGAACTGAACTGGAACTGAACTGGAACTGAACTGGAACTGAACTAGAACTGAACTAGATTTGAACTAGATTTGAACTAGAACTGAACTAGAACTGTACTAGAACTGAACTAGAACAGAACTAGAACTGAACTAAAACTGAACTAGAACTGAACTAGAACTGAACTAGAACTGAACTAGAACTGAACTAGAACTGAACTAGAACCGAACTAGAACTGAACTAGAACTGAACTAGAACTGAACTAGAACAGAACTAGAACAGAACTAGAACTGAACTAGAACTGAACTAGAACTGAACTAAAACTGAACTAGAACTGAACTATAACTTAACTGGAACTGAACTAGAACTGAACTAGAACTGAACTATAACTGAACTATAACTGAACTATAACTGAACTATAACTGAACTATAACTGAACTGGAACTGAACTATAACTGAACTAGAACTGAACTATAACTGAACTATAACTGAACTATAACTGAACTAGAACTGAACTAGAACTGAACTAGAACTGAACTAGAACTGAACTAGAACTGAACTAGAACTGAACTAGAACTGAACTAGAACTGAACTAGAACTGAACTAGAACTGAACTAGAACTGAACTAGAACTGAACTAGAACTGAACTAGAACTGAACTAGAACTAAACTAGAACTGAACTAGAACAGAGCTAGAACTGAACTAGAATTGAACTAGAACTGAACTACAACTTAACTAGAACTAAACTAGAACTAAACTAGAACCGAACTAGAACTAAATTAGAACTGAATTAGGATTAAACTAATATTGAAAATTTTTAGTACATACTTGTTAGTTATTTAATTTATAGTTAACTCTATAATACATAATTTGTTTTTTAAACCATAACCAATAACTCTTTTTCAAACCCAAAAAGTAATAAGACCATAAACTAACAAACCACTAAAAAATAATATTTAGATATCAAAATAAATGCCCACATCAGGGTAAAATAATAACAATAAAAAAATAACTAAAAGGCGCTTGCTGAAGCAAGAAAGGTCTTGCTTTAACTTACACCAACAAGCAACGTGCTCTTTTTTATATAAAAGATTATATCTGACAGCATATTAGACACAAATATTATTGAACTAAAAAATAAACAACAAAAACTAAAACAATGAGGTTAAAGCTAAAAACTCCTAAATTGGAAAAGAATGAAGACAAATAATGTAAACGCGCTTTTTGTTTTCTTCTGGCCCGCAAAAAAAAATGCCTAAAAGGTGTTTAAACAATTGATGTGGTAGAGTGGAGGATAAAGGAATAGAGAACCAGCAACAAAAAAATCGTAACACCAGCTTTAACAAAGCCACAGTTTAAATGCGGAAACGTGCTTTAAATATCGCCTTAAATCGCACTTATGCGATCATTGTTAAAGCCCTACAAAGGTGAAAAAAGAACTAAATAAATACTTTAAATAGTAAACAGCAAAAGGGGAACCTGTAGTTTAAAGTAACTAATAAAACCACTAAATGGTCAGTGTTTATAAACCTTATAAAAATTATTAGATTTACGGCAGAAGCTCAAAGGAATGGATTCATTAAGGAACGAAAAAGCACTTACTTTATGCACTGAATAAGATAAGAAGAGGAGTGAAAGATACTCCGGTGTGTTGACCAAACTTTTAAAGGGAGTTCAGAGAAGCCATCATATTTTCTCAATAATATGTTCGAATCAAGGACGAGGATATTTTATGAAAATAGAGTAATGTCAAGGGTTAGAGAAACTGTGCGGATTATACTGCCACATTTTTGTCATATATTTAGATTAGTCCAAGTGATGGAAAATAAAAAAAATAAACAAATTTACACTTTTTCCTCTCTGACTTTGCTTTACTTAGCTGTTTTCATATTTTTTATAGATTCATTCATGTTGATTAAAATCTCTTTAAAAAGGTACCTATTTGCAATTCTTACACAAATCTAAAAGAAAAAAGAAACAGTTGGCTAAACAATGACTTAAATCCATCAAATTATTTAAATATAATAACCGCAACCAACCGCAAAACTGTTTAAATTTATTACAATTGCAGCGCCATCTATAAAATGGGCTTTCTCTCACAAAGAGTGAAATATTAAGCTAAAGGCAATTTTAGCACAAAAAAAAAAACAATTCCTATTTCTTATTTTAAGTTAATGTTATGTAATACTTATTATTGGTTTTATTTATGTTTCCACCCACTAAAAAAATCTCACAATTTTACCTTTAATACATCGAAACCTAGTTTATAGCCAAACTATACCGTTTTTAGTATGAGTTCGAGATGAAGTCTATGTTTGTTTGCCCATTGAACATAAGTTCACATAAATCATCATGATAACAAATTACCAGCGCTTCCACAGTGTGTAAATGTATCTATTGTTAGCATCTCTCTTCACTTATGCTGCCACAACCAGTCAACCAGTCGTATTGTGTTAAAGCGGCGTCAATGGTCCTTCTGCAGATGCCTTTAACATCATGGTAAAATAGTTAATCTTTTGGAGGAGATGGTTTCGTTGTTTTTGTAAGCATGGTAAGCATTGAGCCCATAGAAAAGTTTATAGAAATTGTGGCAAAAACAACAATGAGAGTAAGAGACTCACGCATTAGATTAAAATGTAGGCAATATGACGCATGGGCTATGGGTATCAGAGATGATAACCCAGTACGTTTTTTTTTTTGAACAGTTACTAAATCTGAACTATAACTGAACTAGAACTGAACTATAACTGAACTAGAACTGAACTAGAACTGAACTAGAACTGAACTAGAACTGAACTAGAACTGAACTAGAACTGAACTAGAACTGAACTAGAACTGAACTAGAACTGAACTAGAACTGAACTAGAACTGAACTAGAACTGAACTAGAACTGAACTAGAACTGAACTAGAACTGAACTAGAACTGAACTAGAACTGAACTAGAACTGACTAGAACTAGCAACTGAACTAGAACTGAACTAGAACTGAACTAGAACTGAACTAGAACTGAACTAGAACTGAACTAGAACTGAACTAGAACTGAACTAGAACTGAACTAGAACTGAACTAGAACTGAACTAGAACTGAACTAGAACTGAACTAGAACTGAACTAGAACTGAACTAGAACTGAACTAGAACTGAACTAGAACTGAACTAGAACTGAACTAGAACTGAACTAGAACTGAACTAGAACTGAACTAGAACTGAACTAGAACTGAACTAGAACTGAACTAGAACTGAACTAGAACTGAACTAGAACTGAACTAGAACTGAACTAGAACTGAACTAGAACTGAACTAGAACTGAACTAGAACTGAACTAGAACTGAACTAGAACTGAACTAGAACTGAACTAGAACTGAACTAGAACTGAACTAGAACTGAACTAGAACTGAACTAGAACTTGAACTGAACTGAACTAGAACTGAACTAGAACTGAACTAGAACTGAACTAGAACTGAACTAGAACTGAACTAGAACTGAACTAGAACTAAACTAGAACTGAAATGAACTGAATTAGAACTGAACTAGAACTGAACTAGAACTGAACTAGAACTGAACTAGAACTGAACTAGAACTGAACTAGAACTGAACTAGAACTGAACTAGAACTGAACTAGAACTGAACTAGAACTGAACTAGAACTGAACTAGAACTGAACTAGAACTGAACTAGAACTGAACTAGAACTGAACTAGAACTGAACTAGAACTAGAACTGAACTAGAACTGACTGAACTAGAACTGAACTAGAACTGAACTTGAACTGAACTTCAACTGAACTTGAACTGAACTTGAACTGAACTAGAACTGAACTAGAACTGAACTAGAACTGAACTAGAACTAGAACTGAACTAGAACTGAACTAGAACTGAACTAGAACTGAACTAGAACTGAACTAGAACTGAACTAGAACTGAACTAGAACTGAACTAGAACTGAACTAGAACTGAACTAGAACTGAACTAGAACTGAACTAGAACTGAACTAGAACTGAACTAGAACTGAACTAGAAATGAACTAGAACTGAACTAGAACTGAACTAGAACTGAACTAGAACTGAACTAGAACTGAACTAGAACTGAACTAGAACTAGAACTGAACTAGAACTGAACTAGAGCTGAACTAGAACTGAATTAGAACTGAACTAGACTGATCTGTAAGTGAACTAGAACTGATGTATAAATGAACTAGAACTAAACTAGTACTGAAATGAACTTAAACTAAACTCGGACTGAACTAGAACTGAAATCAACTAAATTTAACAACATTGTTCGTTGGGTTTTTCATATTCTATTTGCTCCGGTAATATTTACTACAAAACTATTGAATCTAACTGCACATATTTATTACCTAAACACAGATCAATCTTATTCGAGTTTTTAATTCTTTAGTAAAAAAAACTTCTAACGCAAATAAATATGAAACAACAAAAGGAACAAAAAACAAATCTCAAATAAAAAGCACGTTCTTAAAAAACGCTAAACTGATGAAGAAAAAATGCTTGCAAAATGCGTATCTATTTGTGCAGAGAAAAAATTTTGCCAAAAACAGACTTTTAAACCTAAAAAACTCGTAAAAATAAAACTGTATACATAGTTGGGGATTTTTATAGTTTTATAGGTATATATCAATAAAAAGGCGGCTATTTTATCTTAAATATACTTTATACAACATATTTCTTCTTTTGGGTTTTTCTGTTTTTTTCAGCTTTGGCTAAAAACTCCAACAAACTTAGCCAAGATTAATGCTCAACGATAGACATAGAGTCTAGAGTAGTATGATGCTAGTACGATGTAATGGCAGTGTGCCAGCGCAGAGAAAATCAAATAAAAAGGAAACTAAAGTTTAAAAACTGAAAGAAATGTAAACTTACAATTTAGATTATTTAGACAAAATAAATATGATTCGTTACATTGAAGAAATTGTTTGCTTAAGTTTAAAGATTTTATTAGTTTTCGTCTGCTATGTTTAAAAACACCCTACTCGACTGTTAGAATGTTTTAAATAAGGCAATGGGTTAGTAACATTAAAATGGGAGGAAACGAACTTTAGCTTAGTTAAGCCAGTCTTCGGACAGAATAGGGACTGAACTGAGAATGAGCTATAATTGAATCAAAACTGCATTACAACTGGAACTCATTTTACACCACAAAGTTTTCAAAGTATTCATTGGCATCTTAACCCATGTTGCCTAATATAATGCATCTGCTAGTCTCCTACCACCTACAATACCTTTGCTAAATGAATTCCTTTTTCTACAAGTAGTTGGCTAAAGTATAGTATTTCAAATTTTTGAGATCTTCATTCATAGATCTTTATGAGAACATCTTAAAGACTAGAGTAAACAATTGACCTTAAGGCTATAAACTTCGTTTTTTTTCGTTTCTATTCGTTGGTCATAATGTAAAGGATTTGTTTCGTATTTTTAACTGATTGATTTTACTTTGATTTAAACTATAAAAAGAGTTAATAAATAAAACTTAAAATGAACTCTATTAAACTTTAGAGAAGATTTACTGAACACCTAAAATTTTCTCATTAGAAATGTTTTCATAAAGATTATAAATCTTTTATTAATATTTTTTTTAAGGAAATAAATCTTGTTAAGATTTACTAGTTATTAGATATAAAAAATAATAATATATTTTAGCCCATACATTTTTTTGAAATAACAGAAATAATAATTTTTAGTAAATAAAGATCAAGCGTACCGCTTTTTATTATGGAGTCTTAGAAAATTAACCTTAATTTGTAGTTTTATTTTAATTCTTATTGTTTTCGTTCGTTACGTTTTGTTGTTTTCTAATTTTTGTATGGAATGTAATAGATGCTGTCACAAATAATCTTTACTTGACGAAGATTGACACTTCTATGTCAAATGTTCTGTGGTAGTGTGTATCTGCTAGTAACATTACCCTGCAGTTCGAGAAGACTACCCCGAAATGGTAATTTTAACCCTGAACAGAGAATTCGAACTAAACTAGAATCGAAGACGAATAGAACTAGATCATAATAGAATAAAACTAAAACAGAACTAGCATATATCTAGAACAGATTTAAAACAGAACTAGAACAGAACAGAACTAGAACAGAACTAGAACAGAACTAGAACAGAACTAGAACAGAACTAGAACAGAACTAGAACAGAACTAGAACAGAACTAGAACAGAACTAGAACAGAACTAGAACAGAACTAGAACAGAACTAGAACAGAACTAGAACAGAACTAGAACAGAACTAGAACAGAACTAGAACAGAACTAGAACAGAACTAGAACAGAACTAGAACAGAACTAGAACAGAACTAGAACAGAACGAGAACAGAACTAGAACAGAACTAGAACAGAACTAGAACAGAACTAGAACAGAACTAGAACAGAACTAGAACAGAACTAGAACAGAATTAGAACAGAACTAGAACAGAACTAGAACAGAACTAGAACAGAACTAGAACAGAACCAGAACAGATCTAGAACAGATCTAGAACAGAACTAGAACAGAACTAGAACAGAACTAGAACAGCACTACGACAGAACTAAAACAGAACTAGAAGAGAACTAGAACAGAACTAGAACAGAACTAGAACTGAACTAGAACTGAACAAGAACTGAACTAGAACTGAACTAGAACTGAACTAGAACTGAACTAGAACTGAACTAGAACTAAACTAGAACTGAACTAGAACTAAACTAGAACTAAACTAGAACTGAACTAGAACTGAACTAGAACTGAACTAAAACTGAACTAGAACTGAACTAAAACTGAACTAGAATTAAACTATAACTGAATTAGATCTGAACTTGAACTAGAACCAAACTGGAAAAACTAGAACTAGAAAAGGAGAAAAACAAACTACAACTATTGTCTTAACGAGATGTACATTGACTCCTTGAAAAACTGCAGGGTAAACATTCGCTTGTATACATATGTATATCTAATTGTAGGTAAAGAAGCCGCTGTTAAAGACGTCAGATCAATTACCATTTTCTACTTTTTGAAATTATGACAGGTTGTTAGTATGTTTTTCTGTAGATTTAATAACACAGGGTTGGGAAAATTTTAATAAGGATTTTTCAAGGGCAATGATTAAAGAAAATTATGAAACAGTCGTTCATATCAAAAAGTTTTTTAAGAAAAAGTAAATTTTCCAAAAGTTTCGATACCATTTGATAGGTATCTTTATGCCAAAGTCTTTATTTAAACTTATAAAATTTATTTACAATTTTTTAACTAAAATATATATAAACTTGTATTTGTCTCTGAACCACAATTAAGTCGTTTAATAAACATGTTACAAAATTCCAATTGATAACAAATCATTTGAATTGAACGTTTTAAATGTTTCCCTCCGTTTTTTTTTTCAGCTTATTTTTTGCAGTTTTAGCCTAAAAAACCATAAAAATGTCCAACAGAGAAATTTGTCAGATGTTATGTCGAACATATAAAATATGTTTCGATAACAACAATGACGAACACAGAACGCAGGAAAAAAATAACAACAACAGCAAAAAATTTATAAAATAAAAACTATAACACAAGCAATACGAAAATATTTTGCAGTCAATATTAACAAGAGCAAAAAATTAAAAAAAAAAAAAAAATATAAAAAATGAACGTGACACTTAATAAGCCGCAGGTTAAATGTTCTAGTGTCTTAAGGAATAAATAAGATTCGGTTATGGAAATATTCAGACAAATTTAAAGTCCGTAAAACATACAATATTTTCAACCAAAAAATAAACTTTGAATGTATTTAATAAACAAAAGGCCAAAGGTTATAAATATGAATCAGAAAGGTGTAAAATATAAAAATTTTTCAAACAAAACTAATACTTAAGTTTTCACACAAACTAAGTACATAATTTTAACCACATAATAATTACTTAACCTTAGTTCCCCGAAACTTTAACAAATTCTAATTATTCGGTGTGTTCACATTAAACTATGAATATGTTCAAAAACATAATTTTTATGTTAAATATGTGGCCGATGCACATAAATACAAACAAGCGAAAATATTGTCCTCTAAATAAACTACAAATAAGCAGCTGGACTTGAACTTATTTGTGTCCACATATGTACTTTTTTTTTCTTATAATAAAAAACAAATTAACAGTGGGGAGAAATATTTTAAAAACTTTAGGAACAGGAGTCTTAGCAACTCCACTCTACTGTAGTCATTTATATAATGACTGCATATATGAACGTAGTATAACTGCAGCAGCATGCTTGAGTGCTTAGGCGCCACATGCAGATTTCTCTGTTAAGGCGCTAAAGAAAAAGAAGAAGAAGACCCTAACTTTGTTGATCATTTGAAGGCATACACACAATCGAACGTTTTTTTAGATAGTAACATTAAAAAACGTTTAAATTCAAATGAAATCTAACAAAAGTGAAAACTATATAAAGTGAATAAAAAAAAATGAGAACAAACTTTTCTAGTTCAGTTCTAGTTGAGTTCTAGTTCAGTTCTAGTTAAGTTCTAGTTCAGTTCTAGTTCAGTTCTAGTTCAGTTCTAGTTCAGTTCTAGTTCAGTTCTAGTTCAGTTCTAGTTCAGTTCTAGTTCAGTTCTAGTTCAGTTCTAGTTCAGTTCTAGTTCAGTTCTAGTTCAGTTCTAGTTCAGTTCTAGTTCAGTTCTAGTTCAGTTCTAGTTCAGTTGTAGTTCATTTCTAGTTCATTTCTAGTTCAGTTCTAGTTCAGTTCAAGTTCATTTCTAGTTCAGTTCTAGTTCATTTCTAGTTCATTTCTAGTTCAGTTCTAGTTCAGTTCTAGTTCAGTTCTAGTTCAGTTCTAGTTCAGTTCTAGTTCAGTTCTAGTTCAGTTCTAGTTCAGTTCTAGTTCAGTTCTAGTTCATTTCTAGTTCATTTCTAGTTCAGTTCTAGTTCAGTTCTACTTCATTTCTAGTTCAGTTCTAGTTCATTTCTAGTTCATTTCTAGTTCAGTTCTAATTCAGTTCTAGTTCAGTTCTAGTTCATTTCTAGTTCAGTTCTAGTTCATTTCTAGTTCAGTTCTAGTTCAGTTCTAGTTCAGTTCTAGTTCAGTTCTAGTTCAGTTCTAGTTTAGTTCTAGTTCAGTTCTAGTTCAGTTCTAGTTCAGTTCTAGTTCAGTTCTAGTTCAGTTCTAGTTCAATTCTAGTTCAGTTCTAGTTCAGTTCTAGTTCAGTTCTAGTTCAGTTCTAGTTCAGTTCTAGTTCAGTTCTAGTTCAGTTACTAGTTCAGTTCTAGTTCAGTTCTAGTTCAGTTCTAGTTCAGTTCTAGTTCAGTTCTAGTTCAGTTCTAGTTCAGTTCTAGTTCAGTTCTAGTTCAGTTCTAGTTCAGTTCTAGTTCAGTTCTAGTTCAGTTCTAGTTCAGTTCTAGTTCAGTTCTAGTTCAGTTCTAGTTCAGTTCTAGTTCAGTTCTAGTTCAGTTCTAGTTCAGTTCTAGTTCAGTTCTAGTTCAGTTCTAGTTCAGTTCTAGTTCAGTTCTAGTTCAGTTCTAGTTCAGTTCTAGTTCAGTTCTAGTTCAGTTCTAGTTCAGTTCTAGTTCAGTTCTAGTTCAGTTCTAGTTCAGTTCTAGTTCAGTTCTAGTTCAGTTCTAGTTCAGTTCTAGTTCAGTTCTAGTTCAGTTCTAGTTCAGTTCTAGTTCAGTTCTAGTTCAGTTCTAGTTCAGTTCTAGTTCAGTTCTAGTTCAGTTCTAGTTCAGTTCTAGTTCAGTTCTAGTTCAGTTCTAGTTCATTCTAGTTCAGTTCTAGTTCAGTTCTAGTTCAGTTCTAGTTCAGTTCTAGTTTACAACTTAACTAGAAAAGCACGAGCCAAGCTTAACATGTTCTGATCGTGTGCTGTTTTGAAAGGTTTCACTGTATAATGAAGATGCTTTACACGCAGTTAGAATTCAAAAAAGAAGAAAAAATTAAACCATTCAATTCTTAAATTTATGTTCAGTGCTTGATCGTAATGCATAAAAATACAGATTATTTCATTTTATTTTGTGTTAAATTTTTTCTCTTGACTTAGGAATACGTATGATAATAGTATTTAAATTCAAATTTTTCAAATTCATGTCTAAAGCAGATAAAAACCGACAGTTGTAGTTGTAAATTTATAAAGAAAAATATCTATGTTATTGCAACAATTTATTTGTTTGGCAATAATTAAATTATAGATTTTAATTATGTTTGGATTTTATAATTTGAATGGAAATTGGAAAAGAAAGGGCTGAAATAAGTGTTAAAAGAGAATAAGATAAGACGGACTATTGGTAGCAATATTTTGGGTAAACAACACGATATTCAGTGATGCTAACATAACAAAATTGGTAAATGTGTCACTGCTTTCAGCAAAATATCTGTATTGCTATCAGACGAATAATTAGTCTAGTCTACAAAATTCTTTTAAAATACATTTTGATGTCAAAAATATATTTTTGTAATTTATTACTTTTTCCTTAATTTTTTTCAATTTAATTAAACTGCTATTTTGTTTTATTTTGATTGGATTCTGTTAAGTTATTTATTAGGCATATTTTTAATATATTTCTTTAATCATCACATATTTACTTTGTTTTTATTGTCTAGCAAAAAAAAAATATAACTTTTTGAATAATTTTTTAATTAAAAAATTTTAGCGCTCTATTTATGAAAATTTACAAGTTTAACTTAATTATGAAAAATATTATAGATTAGAAAAAAAGTGGAGAAACAAGAAAAACAACAACAACAAAATAAAAAAATAAATTGCTTTACTTCACATTTTTGGCTTTAAATAATTTATAATTGACTTGATTTTTTATTTTTTAATAAGAAAAACAATTTTTTTCATATTTTTTCCAACTCCTTGAGTATTTTTCAACTAATTTAATATGCATTTCTCAGTGTTGTGTTCAAAATAATAATAAAAATAAAGTTTTTTTTCTAGAAGAAAATAAAGAAAAATATAAGAAAATCTAATTAAATATTTATAAAATTTATAAGAAACTGCAAAAGAGCAACAAAAAACACAAATTGGGTGCGCCTCATATCTTACAGCCTTCTTTCTTACTACCGTCATTCTTTTTTGGGCTTTTAACGTTTTACGTTTCGTCGTTGCTTTGATTATCGCGGTTTTAGTTTCAACCACTGTCTACCGAGAAGAAAATTTTAAGATTGACTGACTTATTTACTATTTTTCTTACCAATCACTTCTTGGCTGGAATTTTTTTTTTTTTTTTGTTTCTAACATTTTACTGTTGCGGTTTTTTGTTTTTAATAAATATATTTTATAATTTTTAATTGCTTGATTATCTAAGAAAAAAATCTATGTATTTACTTGTGTATGAGAAAATGGTAGATAATAAATGAAAGGAAAAATCGTTTTCAGTTTGTCTGAAAACCGAAAGGAAGAGGGGGAGTCTGAGAGTAACTGTGGCGTTTGTCTGCCTTTTAAGTTTTTCCATTTTAATTAAGGGGCTTTCTAAATGTTTTGGAAAATTATATTGTTTTTCTTTTTTTAATAATATTAATGATGATATATGAATAAGAAGCCGTTAAAAAAATATTTTGATTGAAAAAATGTTTTAAACGTTAAAGGGTTACCAAAGGTTCATATTATTTCTGGTTGACTGCTTTCAAAAACTGAAATTCTAAGAAGGAACTTAAGAGGAATTGATATAGAAATATGACAAAAACTAGAACTGACCTAGAACTGAAGTAGAACTGAACTAAACTGAACTAGAACTGAACTAGAACTGAACTACTGAACTAGAACTGAACTAGAACTGAACTAGAACTGAACTAGAACTGAACTAGAACTGAACTAGAACTGAACTAGAACTGAACTAGAACTGAACTAGAACTGAACTAGAACTGAACTAGAACTGAACTAGAACTGAACTAGAACTGAACTAGAACTGAACTAGAACTGAACTAGAACTGAACTAGAACTGAACTAGAACTGAACTAGAACTGAACTAGAACTGAACTAGAACTGAACTAGAACTGAACTAGAACTGAACTAGAACTGAACTAGAACTGAACTAGAACTGAACTAGAACTGAACTAGAACTGAACTAGAACTGAACTAGAACTGAACTAGAACTGAACTAGAACTGAACTAGAACTGAACTAGAACTGAACTAGAACAGAACTAGAACAGAACTAGAACAGAACTAGAACAGAACTAGAACTGAACTAGAACTGAACTAGAACTGAACCAGAACTGAACTAGAACTGAACTGGAACTGAACTAGAACTGAACTAGAACTGAACTAGACTGAACTGAACTGAACTAGAACTGAACTAGAACTGAACTGAATGAACTAGAACTAGAACTGAACTAGAACTGAACAGAACTGAACTAGAACTGAACTAGAACTGAACTAGAACTGAACTAGAACTGAACTAGAACTGAACTAGAACTGAACTAGAACTGAACTAGAACTGAACTAGAACTGAACTAGAACTGAACTAGAACTGAACTACTAGAACTGAACTAGAACTGAACTAGAACTGAACTAGAACTGAACTAGAACTGAACTAGAAACTGAACTAGAACTGAACTAGAACTGAACTAGAACTGAACTAGAACTGAACTAGAACTGAACTAGAACTGAACTAGAACTGAACTAGAACTGAACTAGAACTGAACTAGAACTGAACTAGAACTGAACTAGAACTGAACTAGAACTGAACTAGAACTGAACTAGAACTGAACTAGAACTGAACTAGAACTGAACTAGAACTGAACTAGAACTGAACTAGAACTGAACTAGAACTGAACTAGAACTGAACTAGAACTGAACTAGAACTGAACTAGAACTGACTAGAACTGAACTAGAACTGAACTAGAACTGAACTAGAACTGACTAGAACTGAACTAGAACTGAACTAGAACTGAACTAGAACTGAACTAGAACTGAACTAGAACTGAACTAGAACTGAACTAGAACTGAATTAGAACTGAACTAGAACTGAACTAGAACTGAACTAGAACTGAACTAGAAACTGAACTAGAACTGAACTAGAACTGAACTAGAACTGAACTAGAACTGAACTAGAACTGAACTAGAACTGAACTAGAACTGAACTAGAACTGAACTAGAACTGAACTAGAACTGAACTAGAACTGAACTAGAACTGAACTAGAACTGAACTAGAACTGAATTAGAACTGAACTAGAACTGAACTAGAACTGAACAAGAACTGAACTAGAACTGAACTAGAACTGAACTAGAACTGAACTAGAACTGAACTAGAACTGAACTAGAACTGAACTAGAACTGAACTAGAACTGAACTAGAACTGAACCAGAAACTGAACTAGAACTGAACTAGAACTGAACTAGAACTGAACTAGAACTGAACTAGAACTGAACTAGAACTGAACTAGAACTGAACTAGAACTGAACTAGAACTGAACTGAACTAGAACTGAACTAGAACTGAACTAGAACTGAACTAGAACTGAACTAGAACTGAACTAGAACTGAACTAGAACTGAACTAGAACTGAACTAGAACTGAACTAGAACTGAACTAGAACTGAACTAGAACTGAACTAGAACTACTAGAACTAACTAGAACTGAACTAGAACTGAACTAGAACTGAACTAGAACTGAGCTAGAACTGATTTAGAACTGTACTTAAACTAAACTAGAACAGTTGGCGGGTTCAAAAAATTTCTCTATATGGCAACTCTCTATTCTTTAATTAGGCTTGAGATCAAACAACATTGTTGCCCAACTTGTAATAAGCAAAAAATAACAGTAACAACAAACTTAAAGTCTCTAAATTAATAAGAAACTCCACCTTCCTCGATCCGACCGTATCTACACCCTCTCTAAACAGCACAAAAACAAAACCACCTGCTTTTTGCACTTGCTCCGAGAAAAATTAGAGAAAAGCAACAACAATACACATCAAAGGCATACATTAAGTGTAGTCAACTTAAAAAAGTAATGCGTGCGTGCACTGATATGCTAATGTTGTCGACGATTCGTCGTCGTCGTCATCGTCAACCGTACTGACGACATCAGGGATAATAATATGTATAAATATGGAACTACTAACAACTTCTTAAAAACGGTTTAGGCAAAAGAACAACAAAAAGTAAAACCCTTTAAAAAAGACTTGTAGAAATTGAATAAAGAATTGGCAAAAAAAACATTAAGAAAAACATTTTGTAAAGATACAACAACATTTATATTTAGTTCTAGTTAAACATTGTTGTTTCTTTTTTAAATCATTTAATAAATCATTTATAAATTATGACTTTATTTTATAACATTCCAGCAGAATTTAAAAAAATATTGTTTTAATTTTTTCTTATAATATCTATTCGTCTGCTCTAATTCCTGGAGATGGCATTCGCCATTATATTAAAAGGAAATACACTGAAAGAAAAGTCAACCAAACAGTAAATTTTATTTTTTCTTAAAAAACTAGTATTTTATATAAAATATAGCAATTTTTGAAATAATTGGCAACACTTTTCATCTCTACTACATATTTGGCAACTCTTTTCATCTCTTTTCTTTCAGTGTTGTTTCCTTGTAACAAACAAAAAACATTGCAACATTTTTCTCATAACAAAAAATTTCCCTAAGTTCTACTTCTTCCAACCGACATTTATTTATTAGATTTATTTTCGACTATTTCTTTCCCATTTTCTTTATGAATAATAAAATAATTTGTGAGAGTAAATAAATTGCCTTAAAAAAGAACAAATAAACAATGTCGGCAAAATTGTTTTTATTTATTAAAGTGCTGTTTTTCTTTTTTTAAACAATTAATTAAATTTTCTAGTTGTTTAGGTTTTATTATACGCGGCACCACTCCATACAGTTTGATATTTTTTCTATAAAAATATAAAATATTTCATACCGAAATTTTTATTATTTTTATGGTCTATATTTTTATTATACTTTTACGTTTTTATTATTTTATAATATAAATTAATTTAAAAGTAATAATAACAGAAAACAATAACATTATGAGAGTGTTTTTAAAAGAAAAACGTTTAGTTTTCATTTTTAACGGCTAGACTTTATAATTTATGAAATCTAAAAATGATAATTATTTTTAAAGTCATAAATAAATAATTTATTAAGTTTGTCTGGCAAAAAGGGGAACAATTTTTGCAGCTTTTTAACACAAAAGGGAAAATTGCTAAAAAGTTTAGTTTATCAAACGCTCCACTTAAAATAATATTGCGCTCCAATTGAGAAAATAGTGAAAATCTGTGATCACTCATATTTCCCACCAAAAATCTATTTTTATATGAGAAATCTAAAATCGTTTTTAAATCCTTAAATAGCGCTCCAATTGAGAAAATAGTGAAAATCTGTGATCACTCATATTTCCCACCAAAAATCGATTTTTATATGGGAAATCTAAAATCGGCTCTAAATCCTTAAATAACGCTCCAATTAAGAAAATAGTGAAAATCTGTGATCACTCATATTTCCCACCAAAAATCGATTTTTATATGAGAAATCTTAAATCGGCTGTAGATGCTTAATTAACGCTCCAATTGAGAAAATAGTGAAAATCTGTGATCATTCATATTTCCCATTAAAATCTATTTTTATATGGGAAATCTAAAATCGGCTCTAAATCCTTAAATAACGCTCCAATTGAGAAAATAGTGAAAATCTGCGATCCTCTTATTTCCCACCAAAAATCCATTTTTATATGGGAAATCTTAAATCGGCTCTAAATCCTTAAATAACGCTCCAATTGGAAAAATAGTGAAAATCTGTGATCACTCATATTTCCCACCAAAAATCGATTTTTATATGGGAAATCTAAAATCGGCTGTAGTTGCTTAAATAACGCTCCAATTGAGAAAATAAAGAAAATCTGTGATCACTCATATTTCCCACCAAACATCGATTTTTATATGGGAAATCTAAAATCGGCTCTAAATCCTTAAATAACGCTCCAATTGAGAAAATAGTGAAAATCTGTGATCATTCATATTTCCCATTAAAAATCGATTTTTATATGAGAAATCTACAATCGGCTGTAAGTCCTTAAATAACGCTCCAATTGAGAAAATAGCGAAAATCTGTGATCACTCATATTTCCCACCAAAAATCGATTTTTATATGGGAAATCTAATATCGGCCGTAGTTCCTTAAATAACGCTCCAATTGAGAAAAATCTGTGATCACTCATATTTCCCATCAAAAATCGATTTTTATATGAGAAATCTAAAATCGGCTCTAAAACCATAAATAACGCTCCAATTGAGAAAAGAGTGAAAATCTGTGATCACTCATATTTCTCACCAATAATCGATTTTTATATGGGAAATCTTAAATCGGCTCTAAATCCTTAAAGAACGATCCAAATGAGAAAATAGTGAAAATCTGTGATCACTCATATTTCCCACCAATAATCGATTTTTATATGGGAAATCTTAAATCGGCTGTAGTTCCCTAAATAACGCTCCAATTGAGAAAATAAAAAAAATCTGTGATCACTCATATTTTCTACCAAAAATCGAGTTTTATATGAGAAATCTAAAATCGGCTCTAAATCCTTAAATAACGCTCCAATTGAGAAAATAGTGAAAATCTGTGATCACTCATATTTCTCACCAAAAATCGATCTTTATATGAGAAATCTAAAATCGGCTCTAAATCCTTTAATAACGCTCCAATTGAGAAAATAATGAAAATCTGTGATCACTCATATTTCCCACCAATAATCGAGTTTTATATGGGAAATCTAAAATCGGCTCTAAATCCTTAAATAACGCTCCAATTAAGAAAATAGTGAAAATCTGTGATCACTCATATTTCTCACCAAAAATCGATTTTTATATGAGAAATCTTAAATCGGCTGTAGTTCCTTAAATAACGTTCCAATTGAGAAAATAGTGAAAATCTGTGATCACTCATATTTGCCACCAAAAATCGATTTTTATATGGGAAATCTAAAATCGGCTCTAAATCCTTAAATAACGCTCCAATTGAGAAAATAGTGAAAATCTGTGATCATTCATATTTCCCATTAAAAATCGATTTTTATATGAGAAATCTACAATCGGCTGTAAGTCCTTAAATAACGCTCCAATTGAGAAAATAGCGAAAATCTGTGATCACTCATATTTCCCACCAAAAATCGATTTTTATATGGGAAATCTAATATCGGCCGTAGTTCCTTAAATAACGCTCCAATTGAGAAAAATCTGTGATCACTCATATTTCCCATCAAAAATCGACTTTTATATGAGAAATCTAAAATCGGCTCTAAATCCTTAAATAACGCTCCAATTGAGAAAAGAGTGAAAATCTGTGATCACTCATATTTCTCACCAATAATCGATTTTTATATGGGAAATCTTAAATCGGCTCTAAATCCTTAAAGAACGATCCAATTGAGAAAATAATGAAAATCTGTGATCACTCATATTTCCCACCAATAATCGAGTTTTATATGGGAAATCTAAAATCGGCTCTAAATCCTTAAATAACGCTCCAATTAAGAAAATAGTGAAAATCTGTGATCACTCATATTTCTCACCAAAAATCGATTTTTATATGAGAAATCTTAAATCGGCTGTAGTTCCTTAAATAACGTTCCAATTGAGAAAATAGTGAAAATCTGTGATCACTCATATTTGCCACCAAAAATCGATTTTTATATGGGAAATCTAAAATCGGCTCTAAATCCTTAAATAACGCTCCAATTGAGAAAATAGTGAAAATCTGTGATCATTCATATTTCCCATTAAAAATCGATTTTTATATGAGAAATCTACAATCGGCTGTAAGTCCTTAAATAACGCTCCAATTGAGAAAATAGCGAAAATCTGTGATCACTCATATTTCCCACCAAAAATCGATTTTTATATGGGAAATCTAATATCGGCCGTAGTTCCTTAAATAACGCTCCAATTGAGAAAAATCTGTGATCACTCATATTTCCCATCAAAAATCGACTTTTATATGAGAAATCTAAAATCGGCTCTAAATCCTTAAATAACGCTCCAATTGAGAAAAGAGTGAAAATCTGTGATCACTCATATTTCTCACCAATAATCGATTTTTATATGGGAAATCTTAAATCGGCTCTAAATCCTTAAAGAACGATCCAATTGAGAAAATAGTGAAAATCTGTGATCACTCATATTTCCCACCAATAATCGATTTTTATATGGGAAATCTTAAATCGGCTGTAGTTCCCTAAATAACGCTCCAATTGAGAAAATAGTGAAAATCTGTGATCACTTATATTTCCCACCAAACATCGATTTTTATATGGGAAATCTAAAATCGGCTCTAAATCCTTAAATAACGCTCCAATTGAGAAAATAGTAAAAATCTGTGATCACTTATATTTCCCACCAATAATCGATTTTTATATGGGAAATCTAAAATCGGCTCTAAATCCTTAAATAACGCTCCAATTGAGAAAATAGTGAAAATCTGTGATCACTCATATTTTCCACCAAAAATCGATTTTATATGGGAAATCTACAATCGGCTCTAAATCCTTAAATAACACTCCAATTGAGCTTAAGTCTTAGCCATAATAGTTACCTGTCCTGTTGAAATTTTCGTCTATAGTCTCGTCTAAAGTTTTGTCTAAAGTCTAGCGTGAAGTTCGGCCTGTAGTTTTTTATACAGTGTCTCACATAAGTATTCGAATTTGGTTGTACTTTGAAAAGAAACATAATTTAATAATATTTTTTGTGTGTGAAATGAATAATTAAATTTGTTATATTGTCTAGAGAGTCCTAAGGTATAATATCACACTCTTTAAAATTTGGAAAAATTACATTTACCTCAATTGATTTAACTTTTTTAGAAAAAGTCCATAAAATTGCCTCACAAAAGTATTCGAATTTTTCCTGTATTTCATATATGACCATATTATACGAAACACAAAAGTTATAATCGAGTGGTTTCTTGCTTAAAATTGTATTAAGGGGTTACTATCAACCGAAATTATATATTTTGGGTCCATTTGTTCCACAATTTTGGAGCATTTGTACCATCTTTTCATGTAATATCATTAAAATGGCGATTTTTGACCATATTTGCAATTTTTTTTTCCTTTTTTTGCAGAAATAAAACCAAACTTTAATATTGGAATTTAATAGACCCCTTGAGGTATCTAAAAATAATATTTTTGTTATAAGGATCTGTACTTAAAAGTTCCAAGATGTATTTTTGGTATCGTTCTTCTGTTTCTAATTGAATTGTATGGATCTTAAGTCCCTTTTCGTACCACTAGGGTCGATATTTTCCGACAAAGTTGGCTAGTATACATTCATGTACATATTAGCACTAATATATTTAAAATTTTCAATACATTATATCGGTATACAATTCCAAAACATGCCTTTACAAAACGTCATCCTGTACAGTAGATTTCAGTTTTTACTATTCGTAACTTTCACGCTTATGTTGCCCATTACAATAACACTGTAAGTCCAAAATGTTGGGTTTATTTTAATCATAGTAATCAATATTTAAACAGGTATCGATATTTTTGAGTTAGACCATAATTATATAGTGGCATGCAGCCTGGAGGTCATTGGTGCATAAAAATAATGATACTACCATATTGAATGGTGTTTCTTCGAGGCATGTTTTGGAGTTGTACACTTCCACAATACATTGAAAACTTAAAATATATAAAAGCTGATATCTAAAAGAATATATACAAGAAAACTTTCCCGAAAATTTTTGACCCTAGTATTATGAAAATGGACTTAAGTTCCAATATATTGAATTAGCGACAGAATAATGATATCAATAATATATGTTGGATCGTTCAAATACAGATTATTGTAACAAAAAATACTATTTTTAGATACTCCAAGGGTTCTATTAAATCCCAATATCAAATTATGGTTTTATCTCTGGAAAAAAGAGAAAATACTACAAATATTGCAAAAAAATCGCCATTTTAATGATATTACATAAAAAGAGGGTACAAATCCCCAAAAATTTTGGACCAAATGGGCCAAAAATATACACACAGAAAAATGATTGGTTGGAAATCGGTCACAGTTGCAATTATTTATTTACTATAAAAGAATATTAGTTGTAGTTATTAAAAAACAATACTTTCAACATATTTTATATAATTACAACTGAAAAAACAAAACTGTAATCGAACTAAGGTTCGCCTAACTATACATTCAGTTAATCTAACCAACTTGAGCTTTATAAACGGTTATTTTAATTATGTCATTTAGCAAGACCGAATTAAATATACAATTATTTGCTTCAACTGTAAATATCAGTACTTGTAATCACAATTTTGCTTACAACTTTTTATTAATGACAAACATTTGTTTTTAGTTGTGGCATCCACATGCTTCAATTAAAAGTATAGAAAGTTCGGTTATATTAATAAAATAGAGAATAATTCGGTATTTCCAACCGAAAAAATCGATATTTATTACAATAAAATCTAATTCGGTATTTCCAATCGAATTCAATATACAAATGGTTAGTTTACTTGACATTTAAAAATATTTAATACTAAAATAATAAAGAAATAAAAAAGAACAAACATTTACAAATAAAATAAAAAATTTAAAATAAATAGAAGTTTTGCAGATTTTTAAAAGAAATTGTAAGTAAAAATTCTTTCCATGTATAAAATATGAAATAAACATCACATGTTTAATTTCAGAACGCTGTGTGTCCATACCTACAAGCATTTTTTAAATATTGATAGTCTTAAATTTCAAAGAAAAGCGAAAAACCGCTGTCAAGCCTGGTGATAAGGAACAAGAGAAGAAGGCTTCGGCTACTACTTCTGCCGCTCGCAAAAAGGAAAGTGCAGCAAAGCCGGATCAAGCTAATAGATCCGCTGCTGCTACTAAAAAACCAGTTGTCAAGAAAGCCTCTCTTACACAGAAAGTTGCCTCTAAGGCTAAGCCAAAAACTAAGAATACCAAAAAGAAGGCTGCTGCTGGTAAGAAGCACAAACTCTCCTCGAAGGCTAAGGCTGTAGCTTTGCTAAAGCCTAAAAAGGCCCAGAACAATATTATCAAGGACGCTTTAAGTACCCGTATACGCAAAGTAAGAACAAACGTACATTTTCGCAGACCTGCGACCTCGAAAGTGGCCAGCAACCCCAAGTACCCAAGGAAGTCTGTACCCAGAAATCGCATAGACGTTATGGTAAGAAAATCGAAACTACATATTTCTTTTAAAAGATTTTTTAGAAAAATCCGTTGTTATGTTTTCAGATACTGCGCAGATAATGTTTGATACAATTTCCTCGTGCATTTGTATGAGGGCATAATTTGACCATGCAGTTGACAAAAATACAGGACGAATTTAGTAAACAAATTTCAAGATTATTTCAAACATCAAGATGTACATATTTGCATTTATTTTAAGAAAGCGGTAAACTGTATATATTAGTACAAATTGCTTGTTGATGTAGCCAATCACAAGGAAAATATAACACATATCTCTGCAAAATATGTATATATTCAAGATGTATTCATATGTTCATATATGTGTAATTCAATTTATCTATAATATTTATACAATAGTAAATAAACAGTAAAAATAAACAAAAAAACATAAAAACATGTATTTTAATTGGTTCTTAATATTGATAGTTTCGGTTCCTATGACCGAATTGTTTTTAAAAATTAGTAGTTACGCTAACTAAAATTTCCCTGGCTTCAATTGAAAATTCGGTAGTAACAACCAACCTTTGTTCTAAAAAGTAGTGTTATGGAACGAAATTTTCGATAATTACAATAAATTTTTGTGGAAGTACATGCAACCGAACAAATTCGATTGGAAACAAATTCGGTTGTGACAACGAATCTGTTTTCTCTGTGTATCATTTCGGTTGATAGTAACCCTTTAAAACAATTTAAAGCATAAAAACCATTCGATTCTTAAATTTGTGTTTCGTATAATATGATCAAATATGAAATACAGGAAAAATTCGTATACTTTTGTGAGGCAATTTTATGGACTTTTTAAAAAAAAAAGCTAATTTAATTTATGTAAATGTAAATTTTTCAAGTTTTAAAAAGCGTGATATCAAACCTAAGGAATGTCTTGACAATATAACAAATTAATTTATTTTTTTTGCACACAAAATATATTATTAAATTTGGTTTCTTTTCATAGTTCACCTAAATTCGAATACTTATGAGAGACACTGTACATATTGTTGTTAAAAAGAAATCTATTCCTTTTTTTCTAAACAAACTTCCCCAAATACATATAACAGCCCTGTTATTATTTGTTTATATTATAATAACAACAACAGCGTAATAAATAAAAAGCCATTATATTAACATACAACAACAATAACAAGTTTGTTAGTATGGGAGTGAATGAATGAATGAATGATGTTGACAAAATTAGTATGCGCCATTGTATTGTTGTTGTAAGTTATCTATCATTGTGCCTGCAGCCAAATAAATAACTGTATCTCTATAGCAAACAAAAACAATAAAACATACAACTAAAGAATAAAACAAAAACAAACATATTACAAATAGAAAAAAAATGTCAAAAAACAATATGGTTGCCTTCTGCAAACAATAATTAAAAATGAAAAAAACAAAAAAAAAAACATCAGCACTGCATTTGTGAGCAGTAGTTAAGTTAATTCAAATATAAGTACATGTTCATAACCTTAAAACAAAAAACAACAGCAACAATAATGTAAGTTTTTTTTACATAAAAATAGTTAAGAGTTTTTTATACAAAAAACAAACATATTTGTTTGGTTTCCAAACAATTTATGCATTTTATATCCTTATTATTAAAACAAAAAGGGGTTTCCATTGTTGGACTGTTGTTTCCTTTTAGATTTTTTCAATAAAAAAGTTTGTGTTGTTGTTGTTGCTTGTATTTATGGCAATATTTACGCTGTTGTTATTTCTAATGTAAACATAATAATTACATTTAATTGACATCACTGAACATTAAATTTAAATTATATACCCATACAGAGAAAAAGGCATATTTAACAATCACTGTTGATTTTTGTTTTTTTACTATTATTATAGAACTTTAGAGTTAGTCAATATAAACAAAAAATTTTAATAATTTTACATACCAGTACAACTTTTAACAATTATTTGTACAGAAAAATAATGGGACAATATCTAAATTACAACTAAGCTTTATTAAAGGCTATTAATATGTAAGGATAAATAAAAAAATAATTCTCTTAATTTTTCTTTAAATCTCGCCTATAGTCCCCAATAGTCTCGCCTTAAATATATCCAATAGTATCGTGGCTATATGTACTACGCTGTAGATTAGACTATAGACTAGATTATAGACTAGACTATAGACTAGACTATAGACTAGACTATAGACTGGACTATAGACTAGACTATAGACTAGACTATAGACTAGACTATAGACTGGACTATAGACTAGACTATAGACTGGACTATAGACTAGACTAGACTAGACTAAAGACTAGACTATAGACTAGACTATAGACTAGACTATAGACTAGACTATAGACTAGACTATAGACTAGACTATAGACTAGACTATAGACTAGACTATAGACTAGACTATAGACTAGACTATAGACTAGACTTTAGACTAGACTATAGACTAGACTATAGACTAGACTAGACTAGACTATAGACTAGACTATAGACTAGACTAGACTATAGACTAGACTATAGACTAGACTAGACTATAGACTAGACTATAGACTAGACTATAGACTAGACTATAGACTAGACTATAGACTAGACTATAGACTCGACTAGACTATAGACTAGACTATAGACTAGACTATAGACTAGACTTAAGACTAGACTATAGACTAGACTATAGACTAGACTATAGACTAGACTATAGACTAGACTATAGACTAGACTATAGACTAGACTATAGACTAGACTATAGACTAGACTATAGACTAGACTATAGACTAGACTATAGACTAGACTATAGACTAGACTAGACTATAGACTAGACTATAGACTAGACTTAGACTAGACTATAGACTAGACTAGACTAGACTAGACTAGACTAGACTAGACTAGACTAGACTAGACTAGACTAGACTATAGACTAGACTTTAGACTAGACTATAGACTTGACTATAGACTAGACTATAGACTAGACTATAGACAAAACTATAGACTAGACTATTGACTAGACTATAGACTAGACTATAGACAAGACTATAGACTAGACTATTGACTAGACTATAGACTAGACTATAGACTAGACTATAGACTAGACTATAGACTAGACTATAGACTAGACTATAGACTAGACTATAGACTAGACTATAGACTAGACTATAGACTAGACTATAGACTAGACTATAGACTAGACTATAGACTAGACTATAGCCTAGACTATAGACTAGACTATAGACTGGACTATAGACTGGACTATAGACTAGACTATAGACTAGACTATAGACTGGACTATAGACTAGACTATAGACTAGACTATAGACTAGACTATAGACTAGACTATAGACTAGACTATAGACTAGACTATAGACTAGGACTATAGACTAGACTATAGACTAGACTATAGACTAGACTATAGACTAGACATAGACTAGACTATAGACTAGACTATAGACTAGACTATAGACTAGACTATAGACTAGACTATAGACTAGACTATAGACTAGACTATAGACTAGACATAGACTAGACTATAGACTAGACTATAGACTAGAACTATAGACCTAGACTATAGACTAGACTATAGACTAGACTATAGACTAGACTATAGACTAGACTATAGACTAGACTATAGACTAGACTATAGACTAGACTATAGACTAGACTATAGACTAGACTATAGACTAGACTATAGACTAGACTATAGACTAGACTATAGACTAGACTATAGACTAGACTATAGACTAGACTATAGACTAGACTATAGACTAGACTATAGACTAGACTATAGACTAGACTATAGACTAGACTATAGACTAGACTATAGACTAGACTATAGACTAGACTATAGACTAAACTATAGACTAGACTATAGACTAGACTATAGACTAGACTATAGACTAGACTATAGACTAGACTATAGACTAGACTATAGACTAGACTATAGACTAGACTATAGACTAGACTATAGACTAGACTATAGACTAGACTATAGACTAGACTATAGACTAGACTATAGACTAGACTATAGACTAGACTATAGACTAGACTATAGACTAGACTATAGACTAGACTATAGACTAGACTATAGACTAGACTATAGACTAGACTATAGACTAGACTATAGACTAGACTATAGACTAGACTATAGACTAGACTATAGACTAGACTATAGACTAGACTATAGACTAGACTATAGACTAGACTATAGACTAGACTATAGACTAGACTATAGACTAGACTATAGACTAGACTATAGACTAGACTATAGACTAGACTATAGACTAGACTATAGACTATAGACTAGACTATAGACTATAGACTAGACTATAGACTAGACTATAGACTAGACTATAGACTAGACTATAGACTAGACTATAGACTAGACTATAGACTAGACTATAGACTAGACTATAGACTAGACTATAGACTAGACTATAGACTAGACTATAGACTAGACTATAGACTAGACTATAGACTAGACTATAGACTAGACTATAGACTAGACTATAGACTAGACTATAGACTAGACTATAGACTAGACTATAGACTAGACTATAGACTAGACTATAGACTAGACTATAGACTAGACTATAGACTAGACTATAGACTAGACTATAGACTAGACTATAGACTAGACTATAGACTAGACTATAGACTAGACTATAGACTAGACTATAGACTAGACTATAGACTAGACTATAGACTAGACTATAGACTAGACTATAGACTAGACTATAGACTAGACTATACTATAGACTAGACTATAGACTAGACTATAGACTAGACTATAGACTAGACTATAGACTAGACCATAGACTAGACTATAGACTAGACTATAGACTAGACTATAGACTAGACTATAGACTAGACTAGCCCAAACCAGACTACATTAAAATTGATATTTTATAGGTAGAATAAAACTTAATTGTCTCCATCTAACCCATTAATAAGACAATAAAACATTTTACTTAAAACCTGCTATTAGTACAAAAAAGCTATAAAAACATATAAAAACTATTTGAACCTCAACCATTAAAAGAAAAAATTGTCCAGACTTTTTTCCCATAAACCTTTTTATCATTAAACGATGACACTTGCAGTCATTGTAGTTAAAAACATATGTATGCATTTTTTATTAAAACAATAACATGATTTTACTTTTTATATGGAGGATATAATGGTTTAATGTGGTAATTTATGTAAATGATTTATGTTGATATTTGCTTCGAAAAAAAGTTAGACATTTTTTTGTCAAATTTTTTTTAATGTCTGCTAGTTTTTGTTTGAATATTCATTTAGAGATAATAAATTAGATAAAAAGTTTATAATTAGAGTGTAAAATATTGTTTGTCAAATGATTAGTTACTTTTTTTGAGTTTTTTTTAAGATTGAAAGTATTGAAAAAGTTTTAAAAAGTTCTTTTTGGGAAATTCTTTTAAAAATGTTTAATTTTTATACAAATTGTTATAAATTGTTTGCTATATTTTTGTTTATTTATATAAAAGTTTCTGATGTTACTGTATGTGTATGTATGTATGTGTGAGTGTGTGTATGTTTTTCAGTTTTATTTATCTTGTGATTATTTGTATGAATTTCTTGAAAATTGTAGTTAAACGCAAATTTGCGTGTTTTCAATTTTCAGTTTAGTTTTTTTTTCTTTAAACAAAACAATTATGTGGTTTGACTTTATTTTTAGAAAATATAAAAAAAACAACAAAAAATACAATGTCTTCTTCTCAAGAGTTGAAATATAAACAAACACACATGAATATAAACATTCATATAAAAATATATTGTAAGTAATAACGGTATAATGCATGAAAAAATAAGTTAAAAAAAAAACATAAAAAACGAACATTGTTTAAAATGGCCTTGAATGAAAATAACAGCTACTACAACAATAACAACAAACAAATGAAAATTAATAGATCAATAGGTCAATGAATATTAGGAAAATATAAATTTAAAATAAAACTTTTTTAAAAACTATTAAAAAAAGAGATTAATTTTATAAATAAATAAACTAAATAAGAAATATCACTTTTTTAAAAATTTTATAAAAATTTTATTATAATTAAAAATTTTCTATAAATCAAATCCTTTTGCTCAATAATCTGTTAACAAGTTATTTTAACTTAACACCCCCTCCTTTCCAATTGAGTTTATTTCCTTAAACAAATTACTCTTTCAAAAAACACTAAATTTTTCACTCATTTCCAATTGTTTTTGTTACAAAGAAACAATGTGGCAAATGAAACAACGCCATATTTGTATAGTTATGTTAAACAACTAACACTAGCTATCTCTTTCTCTCTTAAGCTTACCACCATATTAATAGTTTGTTATCGTTTGTTTGTGTATTGCTGTGTGCTAAAAGAGGCGTGGCTTAATTTCTCTTCATATGAAAAAAACGTTAAATTTTGAAAAAAACACAGCTACAAAATGCAAGAGAAATAATTTAATGAAATTATTTCTAGTAAAATGTTGTTTATGAAATTTTTTTTAGTGTCAGCCGTGGCATTATTTCTGTTTGTTTATTTTTTCAAGTAATAAAATATTTGATAAATTGTTGAAAAAAAGAAAAAAAAACTTTATGGAAATTTGTGTTAAAAGGAAACGTTTGAATTTTTGATTACAATGAGAAATTATACTTCAAAAATTAAGTAATTTTTATAGGGAAATAAATCAATATAATAAGAATTCTGAAGAAATGAAAACTCATAAACAAATTATAAATTAATAAAAACTAATTTTATGACAAAATTCTGTCTTTAAAATCAAAGAAAAACTCTTATACGAAATGTTTAGATAAAGTTATGCAAAAAAACTATAATAAAAATAGTTTTCTAAAATGAAAGTTTTACAAAATTTGTTTCTATAGACTGTTATACATAAATCTTTCTAGAGTAGTAACCGCTATGCTCGATTTATTAAAGAAAAAAAACTGTTATACTCAACTTTTTCTACAGAACAAACTATAATACACGAGGCGGTAATACACAATTTTTCTACAGAAAAACTTTTAATTTGAAAACTGTTATACACAATTTATTAAGGAAAAAAAATAACTGTTATACCCTACGTTTTCTACAGCAAAAACTCTCACACAGGGCAGTAATACACAATTTTTTTATAGAGAAAAACTTTTGTACTGAAAGAAAAAGCTGATTTTTTTAAAGATAAAACTCTTATACACAAAATTCTCGTGATAAAAAACTGTTATACACAAAGGAAGAAAGATTTTCATTAAACTGTTATACACACAGAAAAAGTTTTTATACAAGATTTTTAAAGGAAGAAAACTACACATTTTTTAGAGAAAAAACTGCTATACACAAGAAGAAGTTGTTATAAACGATTCTTTTTAAAAGAAAATCTGTTATACAAAATTTTTCTAGAGAGAAAAAGCTGTTATAAACGATGTTTTTTAAGACAAATGTACTAGACACAATTTTTTCTAATGAATAAAAGTGTAAAAGCCGATTTTTAAGGATAAACTCTTATACATAAAATTCTCAGTATAAAAAACTGTTATACACAAAGAAAGGAAAATTTTCATGAAACTGTTATATACATAGAATAAATAGTCACACGAGATTTTTTAAGAACGGTTATACACAATTATTCATGAAAAAAAACTGCTATACACAAAGAAAAAGTTGTTATACACAATTTTTTTTTAACAAAAACTGTTATACACAATATTTTTTAGAGAAAAAACTATTGTATGGAAAGTAAAAACTGTTATACGGGATTTTTGAAAGATGAAACTCCTATACACAAAATTCTCGGTACATAAAACTGTTATACATTAGTTTTTTCCAAAGAAAAAACAGTTATACATAAAAATTTCAGGATAAAAACAACTTTTTTTAAATAACAAACTATTATACACCATGAAAGAAAGATTTTCTTTAAAGATAAAAGTTTTATACACAAAAGCAACTGTTATGCACACAATTTTCTAAAGAAAAACTGTTATACGCGATAAAAAAACTATTTACATGAAACCCTTATACCCAAAATTTTCGGTATAAAAAACTGTTATACGCAACTTTTTTTAAATAACAAATTGTTATACACCAAGAAAGAAAGATTTTCTTTAAAGATGAAACTCTTATAAACAAAATTCTCGGGAGAAATAACTGTTATACATTAGTTTTTTCAAAGAAAAAATTTCAGGAGAAAAACTGTTATACACAACTTTTTTTAAATAACAAACTCTTATACACCAAGAAGGAAAAATTTTCTTTAAAGATGAAAATCTTATACACAAAATACATAAATTTTGCCAGAGAAACAATCGTTATGCACAAAATTTTCTAAAGAAAAACTGTTATACATGATTGCCTGAAAAAAGAAACTTAAAGACAAAACACCTTCTTGTACACAGCATTTTCCGGAAAAATTATACACAATTTTTCAAGAGAAAAAACTATTATACAAAAGATGAAACTCTTATACACAAAATTCTCGGTACAAAAAGTGTTATACGCAACTTTTTTTAAATAACAAACTGTCAAGAAAGAAATTTTTTTTTAAATATGAAACTCTTATACACAAAAAATCTATACTACACAGAAAAAAATACACAACATGTTTAGAAGAAAAACTGGTATACACAACTTTTTCTAAAGAAAATAACTGTTATACACAAAGAAAAAAGATAGTATATACGATGCCGAACATTGTTTTAGGCAGTTATACACAAAGAAAAAGCTGTTATACAGACTATTTTCATACTCTTGGACTGTTAGACACAAAGAAACACTTGTTTCGCACGATTTTTATGGATGAAACTTTTACAGACAAAACTTTCGGAAAGAAAACTATTATACACAACTATTTTCCAGAGAATAAACGGCTGTACTTAAAGAAAAAGCAGTTTTTGCAATGAATAACTGTTATAAACAATATTTATTAAAGAGCAACATTTTATTAAAAAACTATTATACATATTTTTTGTGTTATTCATTATGTCTGAAAGAGAAACTGTTATAAAAATTGTTTTCTAAAGAAAAACTTTTATACACATTTTTTTTCTAAAGCAAAAAACTGTTATACACAATTAAATAGGGAAAACAACTTTAATATACAATTTATTTTTAAGAAAAAATGTTTTACAATTAAAAATTATCCAAATTATTAAAAAACTGTTATACGCATTCCTTTCTAAAGAAACAATTGTTAAACACTATTAAATATAGAGAAAAACTGTTATACATAACTTTTTCTATACAAAATATTTGTTACACAATTTGTTTCTTCGCTGTTCAAAATTTTTCGAAAAAGAAAACTGTTATACACTATAGAGAAATGAATATATGTGTTACAACTATATTCTCGTAAAAATACTACTCAAGTTTCTCATCTTAAGTGTCATCAATAGTCTCGACTAAAATCTCGTCTAAAGTCTATCGGCTGTATTTATAAAAACTTATTTTAGGTTTATTAAACAATTTTAGGCAAAATTCAGGAAAATCGTATTTATAAACGTGAAATAGCTTAAAACACCTTCAATAAACCATTGACAATTAGAAGAATTTTATTGTAGGCCCTTCTTTAAGCCAACAATAAGTTGAATTTTAACAATTTTTTTCCCAGATAAAGATTTTTCCGGTAATTTTAGGTTGATTGCGAAAACTAATTATGGTTTCTTTTAAAATAAAATCTAAAAATTCTAATTTTAACGTTTACAAATTTGTAAATAAAATCCCAGAAAATTTTTAAACAATTATATTTTGAGGAAAAAACTCAAATCTAGGCATTATTGGATTAATGCATGAATATTTGACAATATTCCAATTGTCCAGCACTATTTTTAGGCAATTTGGAAGTGCTCGTCTGTCAACCAAATGATGGACAAAATCATTTGATTTGGCTTTTTCAAAGTTTGTTGGTTAAATATAATGCCATAAAGTAATTAACCATATAAATTATATTGATTAGTGTTATACTAATGCAAAATATATTCGCCGGCATTAAAATTAGTCAAATATCAAAGAAATTTATCAATATTTGCAAAAATTTATCAAAAATTACAAGGAAAATAAGTAAAAATAAGAAAATGTGTCATAGTGATGTATATTTTGTCGCAAAATATCCGTTATTCGGATACTTTTAATAATAATTAGAAATTATATATTATATTTATACATCTGAACTAAATAGACATTTATTAAAGCCATATATATATTTATTTTTCTTAAAAGTTTGTTTTTATTGTCAAAAATATATTATAAACAAAAATATGAAATTAAGAAAACCGAATCAACGAATATTTTATCCTAATTGTACGCAACACTAACACATAAAATGACAGCCATATTGTACAGTGCTGCCAACTTAAACATAAATCAGCACAATAGTTAATATACGTTTATTATTTGTTTATGAATATCACAATTTTATTAATGGTTTTTAAGGCTAAAGTGTGCTTTAACTATTGAGTGCATTAAAAGCAAAATAAGATTTTTTTATAAATACAAGCGTATATCTATATTCTCGTCAATAGCTTCAAATCTAATCAAGATTATATTCCAAAGTCTGGCCAATAGTCTCGCTTAAAGTATCTTCTATATTCTAGTCAACAGTCTTACATCTAGTCTAGGTACTTGTCTAAAGTCTAGTCTAAAGTTTTATCTATAATTTTTCCTAAAGACTTATCTCAAAGTTTCGTCTAAATGTTCGTCACTTAGTCGCATTTTAAGTATCGCCTATAGTCTAGCCAAGAGTTTAAAGTCAAGACTAAAATCTCGTTTTCAGCTCGTCTAAAGTTTCTTTTATGTTCTTTTTATTAGCCTAAAGTCTAGTTAAGGTTATCATCTAGTGTTGTCTATAGTCTTGTCCAAAGTCTCATTTATAGTATTATCTCGTCAATAGTCTAAAACCTTTTCTATATCCCGCTTTCTAGTCCAGTTTCTCGTCTAAAGTTTTATATGTATGTGTGTGTATATATATAGTCAAAGTTCTCTTCTATAGTTTCTAGTATTGTCCATAGTCTTGTCCGAAGTTTCATTTATGATATCACCTATAATCTCGTCTATAGTTTATATTTTAAAATATCTTAAATTCTAATCTACACTCTTGTCTAAAACCTCTTCTATATACTACTCTAAAGTCTAGTCCGTATTCTCGTCTAAAGTTTTATATGTGTGTGTGTATCATCTAAAGTCTTGTTTATAGTATTTTCAAAAGTTTCGTCTGTAGTGCTGTCTAACGTGTTGCCTATGATCTCGTTAATATTTTAAACTCTTGTCTGTAATCTCGCCTAAAATCTAAAGTTTTACATATCTCTGTTCATCTAATGACTCTTCTATTTTCTCGTCAATAGTCTAAAGTTTAGTCAACATTCTTATTTATAGTCTTGTCAGGAATGTTCCCTATAACATTGTCTTAAGTCTCATCTATAGTAGTTTTTTCCAGTCTCTTCGAAGAGTATAAAATCTAGTCTAATGCCACTTTTATAGTTTCGCCTTAAGTCTCTTCCATATTTTATCAATACTAAAGTCTAATCGAGGTTCTAAACACTTATCTTAAGCCTCTTCTCCTTCCCAGTCTTTGCTATAGTTTCGCCAATAGTTAAAAGTCTAGTCTAGAGACATGTCTAGAGGTAACATCTATTACCTCATCTAAAGTTTTTTCTTAAAATTTTTTATTGTATATTAAAATTTATTTCTTTTGCCGTATTAAAAAATCCATATAACTTACAAATCTTCTACTTTTAATCATTTGAAAATTAATAGATATTAAAAACCTGTTAATAATTAAAAATAAATCAATGACCTTTTTTTAAAAAAAAAGCAACAACAACAACTACACATAAATATACTATAATTTTACTACCAATTAAATATTAAAACAAAAACCGAAAACCCACAGAAAAAAATTTCATTCACAAATTTTACTAAAAAACAAGTTTTTTTTTTTATATTTAATTCATCAAACATTATTAAACAGCTACCAACCAACAAAATACAGAAAAAAAATTAAAAAAAAAGTAAAGCCGGTTGCTTTAAAATGTATTTTTGATTGACATTTTAGACAAGACCGACGGATGGTCTTGTCCACAAAAAAAAAAAAATGATAAAAGAAGGCGTCATTTGTTGTTTAGAAAATTTTTGAAAAAAAAAGAAATGTAGAAATCAATGAATGAAAAAATTAATAATAATTATTGGTTTATATTTATATATTTACCAGAAGTAGAAAGAAATAACATAAAGGAATTAAGAAAAAAGTTAAAAAATATGTTCAATAACCGGATGTTAAATATATGTTAATATCATTAAATTAGTTGATTTCATTTAATTCTGGATATTAGCACAAAATTTCTTTGAGTTTAAAAATGGCCGCTAGATTTAATGAAAACCCACAAAGAGACATTGGTATTTCAATAATTGTGGTTGTTTAAAGTATTGTCTTGTTTTTAAAAAGTAGCTGAATTAGATTTAAAATTAGCTGAATTGCAAAAATTTTAGCAATTCAGCAAAAAATTTGTCAAATTATTATTTAGCAAACAAAAAAACTTAGCTGAATTGTATTTAAGATTAGCTGAATTAAATTTTTTATAATTTTTTATTAAAATTCATTCAAATTTCAAATTTATAGCTACATTTCGAAGCTGAATATGAAATTTATTTAGCTGTATAACAAAATAATCAACAAAATTAATAATTTTTCTGGGAAACTACCGAAATTTACTTTAAAAACTTAGCTGAATTAGATTTTAAGTCAGCTGAATTGCAAAAATATTAGGAATATAGCAAAAAAATTGTGAAATTATGGTTTAGCAAACAAAAAACTTAGCTGAATTGTATTTAGGATTAGCTGAATTAAGTTTTTTGTGATTTTCTTTTAAAATGTATTTACATGTTCAATTTTCTTTAATAAATCACAGCTGAATATAAAATTTCTTTAGCTGAATTGCAAAATAATTAACAAAATTAATAAATTTTCTTAGAAACAACCTAAAATTGTCATAAAACCTTAGCTGAATTAGATTTTATATTAGCTGAATTGCAAAAATATTAGGAATATAGCAAAAAATTAGTTAAATTATGGTTTAACAAACAAAAAAACTTAGCTGAATTGTATTTAAGATTAGCTGAATTAGATTTTTTAGGATTTTCTACAAAAATTTAGTTAAATGTTCTATTTACTTTAATAAATTATAGCTGAATATAAATTTTTTTTAGCTGAATTGCAAAATAATCAACGAAATTAATAAATTTTCTTAGAAACAACCCAAAATTGTCATAAAACCTTAGCTGAATTAGATTTTAAATCAGCTGAATTGCAAAAATATTAGGAATATAGCAAAAAATTTGTCAAATTATTGTTTAGCAAACAAAAAATCTTTTCTGAATTGTATTTAAGATTAGCTGAATAAGGTTTTTTGTGATATTCCAGTAAAATTCAGTTACATGTTGAATTTTCTTTAATAAATCATAGCTGAATATAAAATTTATTTAGCTGAATTGTAAAATAATCAACGAAGTTAATAAATTTTCTTAGAAACAACTCAAAATTGTCATAAAACCTTAGCTGAATTAGATTTTATGTTAGCTGAATTGCAAAAATTTTAGAAATTTAGTAAAAAACATAGTCAAATTATTGTTTAGCAAACAAAAAAACTTAGCTGAATTGTATTTAAGATTAGCTAAATAGGGTTTTTTGTGATATTCCAGTAAAATTTATTTACATGTTGAATTTTCTTTAATAAATCATAGCTGAATAAAAAATTTCTTTAGCTGAATTGCAAAATAATTAACAAAATTAATAAATTTTCTTAGAAACAATCCAAAATTGTCATAAAACCTTAGCTGAATTAGATTTTAAGTTAGCTGAATTGCAAAAATATTGTTTAGCAAACAAAAAAACTTAGCTGAATTGTATTTAAGATTAGCTGAATAAGGTTTTTTGTGATATTCCAGTAAAATTTAGTTACATGTTGAATTTTCTTTAATAAACATTGCTGAATATAAAATTTATTTAGCTGAATTGAAAAATAATCAACGAAATTAATAAATTTTCTTAGAAACAACCCAAAATTGTCATAAAACCTTAGCTGAATTAGATTTTATGTTAGCAGAATTGTAAACATATTAGGAATATAGCAAAAAAATTGTCAAATTATTGTTTAGCAAACAAAAAAACTTAGCTGAATTGCATTTAAGATTAGCTGAATTAGGTTTTTTGTAATTTTCTATAAAAATTTAGTTACATGTTCAATTTACTTTAATAAATTATAGCTGAATATAAAATTTCTTTAGCTGAATTGCAAAATAATTAAAGATATTAATAAATTTTCTTGGAAATTACTGAAGTTTGGCTTAAAACATTAGCTGGATAACATTTTAAGTTAGCTGAATATCAAAAATATAAGGAATTTTGGTAAGAAATTGTCAAATTATTGTTTAACAAACAAAAGAACTTAGCTGAATTGTATTTAAGATTAGCTGAATTAGGTTTTCTGTGATTTTCTTTAAAAATTTACTTAAATTTTAAATTTATAACAATATTTGGAAGCTAAATTTAAAATTTATTTAGCTGAATTGCAAAATAATTAACGTAATTATCAAGTTTTCTCGGAAACTATCTAAAATTATCATAAAATCTTAGCTGAATTAGATTTAATTTAGCTGAATTGCAAAAATATTAGGAATATAGCAAAACTTGTGAAATTATGGTTTAGCAAACAAAAAAACCTAGCTGAATTGCATTTTAGATTAGCTGAATAAGGTTTTTTATATTTTCTTTTTATTAAAATTTAGTTACATGTTCAATTTTCTTTAATAAATCATAGCTGAATATAAAATTTCTTTAGCTGAATTTCAAAATAATTTACGAAATTATCAAATTTTCTTAGAAACAACCTAAAATTGTCATAAAACCTTAGCTGAATTCGATTTTAAGTCAGCTGAATTGCAAAAATTTTAGGAATTGAGCAAAAAAATTTTAAAATTTTTGTTTTGCAAACAAAAAAACTTAGCTGAATTGTATTTAAGATTAGCTGAATTAGATTTTTTGGTGATTTTCTATACAAATTTATTTAAATTTAAATTTTTCTACTATATTTCGTATCTAAATACAAAATTTCTTTAGCTGAATTGTAAAATGATCATAAAATTGTCATAAAACCTTAGCTGAATTAGATTTTAAGTTAGCTGAATTGCAAAAATATTAAGAATTTTGTGATAAATTTGTTAATTTGTTAGTTAAATTATTTTTAAGTTAAGCTGAATTACAATTTTTGTAAGTTTTTAGTACTTTTATTTTCAATTTGTTATAATATAATTCGTATTATCTTATTAATATAATTATGTCTGTTGTTAAACATATGAGTATATATTTTAATTTGTTATTAGTTTTATGAACAAAAAAACACTTTTTTCTCTATAAAGTTTTATAGTCAAGTTGTAATTTTCTCGATGAGAGCGTTTGTATGTGAAGGTTAACTCATTGCTGTTGTTGTTGTTATTGTCGAGCTTTTGTTAACAAAAAAAAAAAAAAAAAATAACAATAATTTGTAAATTGTTACAATGGCAAATAATTTACTAGATTTTTTTTTGCAGTTGTTTTTTCTTTGTCATAATTTAGTTAAAAAAAAACCTTGATTTTAATTTAATAATATGAAAAATATTTTCAAAAATAATAATAATTTAATTAAAATAAAATAAAATAACAAAAACAAAAAATGCTTTGAAATTAAGCAAGTTATTAATAGATAGTTTTAAACAATAAGGAAGAAAAATTTTTTTGATGTAAATCTTTTAATATTTAAAAGCCTAATTAATAAATTAATTAATGATTCACAAATTATGTGTAATTAGCTTTAACACAAAACTCACCCTCACACTTCTAAATCTTTTTAAAAGCGATAGAGATCTTAAAATGTATATCAAATTTGAAACACTTTTTTAACAAATTTAAATAAAACTTAATAATAAAGGTTTACTTTTTAAATAAAAACCCCAAAAGGGTATTCTTAAAAAAAAAAAAAACGCTACAAATAACATTAACCTCAATTTTAAGCTACAATTTTGCAGCCCAGAGTAAAACAGAGGGGGCGATCAAAATGATGTACAACGATGTTTTTTTAATGATGATTAAGATCATATGAAGATTGACCCTTCTACAAGTTGTACATATTCTGAAAAGTGCAACAAGTGTAACCGGACAAAAAACGAAACGAATTTATGTAAATGATCTTAAAAAAAAACGAACAAACGAGTACTTGTTTTTAGTTTTGAAGTCACTCAGACAAATTAGTAACGATTGGTTTTTGGTCAGTTTAATCGAATTAAGTAGAAGAAAAAGAGTAACTGACAAAAGAGTTAATAAAGCATACCCTACCTTGTTGTTAAATGTGAAAAAGGGGAGTTCTAAAGTTTAAACTTGAGCTATAAACTGCTAATGTGAACAATAAACTATATTCAGCTGGCTTAAAATTCAATTCAGCTAAGATTTTAAGTTGATATTAACTTATTTTAAAGACAATTCATTAATTATCAACACTATTTTCTAATTCAGCTAAATAAATTTTATATTCAGCTACAAAATATTGATTTAAATGTGAAATGTAATTCAAATTTAATAGAAAACTATAAAAAAATCTAATTCAGCTAATGCTAAATACCATTCAGCTAAGTCTTTTGGCTTGCTAAGCAACAATTTCACAAATTTATATTGAAATTCTTAATATTTATGCAATTCAGCTGACTTAAATTGTAATTCAGCTAAGGTTGAAGGATAATTTTAGGTTGTTTCTGTCAAGATTACTTAATTTCTAGCGATATTTTGCAATTCAGCTAAAGAAATGTTATATTCAGCTACGAAAAATAGATTAAAATGTGAAATATAATTTAAATTTAATAAAAAACTACAAAAAATCTAATTCAGCTAAATTAAAATGTAATTCAGCTAAGGTTTTATAATAATTTTATGTAGTTTCAAAGAAAATTAGTTATTTCTGTGCATTATTTTGCAATTCAGCTAAAGAAATTTTCTTTTCAGCTTTCAAATATTGTTATAAATTTAAATTTTTAATAAATTTTTATAGAAAATTGCTAATAACCTTATTCAGCTAATCTTAAATACAATTCAGCTAAGCTTTTCTATTTGTTTAATCACAATTTAACAAATTTAGTTTTAAATTCTTAATATTTTTGCAATTCAGCTGATTTAAAATGTAATTCAGCTAAGGTTTTATGATAATTTTATTAGTTTCCAAAAAGTTTGTTAATTTCATTCACTATTTTGCAATTCAGCTAAAGAAATTTTCTATTCAGCTTTCAAATATTGTTAAAAATTTAAAGTTTAAATAAATTTTTTATAGAAAATTGCCAAAAACCTAATTCAGCTAATCTTAAATACAATTCAGCTAAGCTTTTTCCTTTGCTTAATCATAATTTAACAAATTTAGTACTAATTTCTTAATATTTTTGCAATTCAGCTAACTTAAAATGTTATTCAGATAAAGTTTTATGGTAATTTTAGGTAGTTTCAAAGAAAATTTATTCATTTCGTTAATTATTTTGCAATTCAGCTAAAGAAATTTTATATTCAGCTATGATTTGTTGAAGAAAATTAAACATGTAAATACAGTTTAAAAGAAAATCACAAAAAATCCTTATTCAGCTAATCTTAAATACAATTCAGCTAAGGGTTTTTCTTTGCTTAATCACAATTAAACAAATTTAGTACTAAATTCATAATATGTTTGCAATTCAGCTGACTTTAAATGTAATTCAGCTAAGGTTGATGGATAATATTGTTTTGTTTCCATCATGATTACTTAATTTTTTGTCATATATTGCTATTCAGCTAAAAAAAATTTAAAATAACATCAACATTTCATAGCTGAATATAAAATTTCTTAGCTGAATTGCAAAATAATCCATAAAATTAATAATTTTTCTTGCAAACTGCCTAAGGTTGTCATAAAACCTTAGCTGAATTACATTTTCAGCCAGCAGAATTGTAAAAATATTAGGAATTTAATAATAAATTTCTTAAATTGTTGCTTAACAAACAAAAAAGCTTAGCTGAATTGTATTTAAGAATAGCTGAATTCGATTTTTTTTTTTTTTTTTGAATTTCTAAGAAAATTTATTTAAATTTTAAATTTACAACAATATTTAGTAGCTGAATATAAAATTTCTTTAGCTGAATTGCAAAATAATCAACGAAATTAACAATTTTGGTTGCAAACTAACTAAAATTGTTCTAAAACCTTAGCTGAATTACATTTCAAGCCAGCTGAATGGGATTTTTTTGTTAAGAAATTTAAGCAATTATTAATTAAGTTTGATTGTTTAGCTGAAATTTAGTTTTACTTAGCTGAATTGTAAAACTTTAAGGTTTATAAGAGAAATTTGTTTAAATTTGTAAAAAAAAGCATAGCTGAATTAGGTTTATGTTTAGCTGAATTAAGTTTTTTGTAGAAAATTAAGAAAATTCTTATATATTCATGTTTAATTATTAGCTAAATAGTTTTAAAACTTAGCTGAATAACATTTTAAGCCAGCTGAATTAAGTTTTTTATGTAGAAGTTTAATAATTTTAAACTAAATATTAAAATTTGCATAAAAACCATTAGCTGAATTTGATTTATACTTAGCTGAATTGCAAAATATTATGAAATTCTTTATAAATTTGTTAATTTAAGGTTAAACACCCATAAAAACCTAAGCTGAATTATATTTTAAGCCAGCTGAATTGGGTTTTTAGTTAAGTAATACTAAAATTATTAATTAAATATTAAAATTTTCATAAAAAACCTTAGCTGAATTATATTTAAGCTTAGCTGAATTTAGTTTTTTGCATAAAATTAAGGAAATTCTTATGTATTTATGATATTTTATTAGCTGAATTGTTTTAAAACTTAGCTGAATTACATTTTAAGCCAGCTGAATTAAATTTTTAATATAGAAGATTAATAACTTTGAACTAAATATTAAAATTTGCATAAAAACCATTAGCTGAATTTGATTTATACTTAGCTGAATTGCAAAATCATATGAAATTCTTTATAAATTTGTTAATTTAAGGTTAAACACTTATAAAAACCTAAGCTGAATTATATCTGAAGCCAGCTGAATTGGTTTTTTGTTAAATAATACGATAATTTTCAATTAAATATTAAAGTTTGCATAAAAAATCTTAGCTGAATTGTGTTTAAGTTTAGCTGAATTAAGTTTCTGGTAAAAAATTTGCAAAATTCTTAAATTTTTGTTATTATAGGAATAGGAAATTTGCAATTTTATTGTTGCTATTTCAAGGCTTAGTGTAGGGTATTTGAAAAATCAACAAAAAAAAAAAAGCCTAAAGTATCAAAAACATTGCCCGCAAACGAAATTTTTATAGCAAAAATCAAATTAATCTTTGGCAGTTGTCTGTTAAAACAAGATTTCTGGCCAATTTCTTACAAAAACATCGACAGGATGTTTTTTTCTTTCATTTCTTACTTTTGATTTATACTTAGCTGAATTGCAAAATCATATGAAATTCTTTATAAATTTGTTAATTTAAGGTTAAACACTTATAAAAACCTAAGCTGAATTATATCTGAAGCCAGCTGAATTGGTTTTTTGTTAAATAATACGATAATTTTCAATTAAATATTAAAGTTTGCATAAAAAATCTTAGCTGAATTGTGTTTAAGTTTAGCTGAATTAAGTTTCTGGTAAAAAATTTGCAAAATTCTTAAATTTTTGTTATTATAGGAATAGGAAATTTGCAATTTTATTGTTGCTATTTCAAGGCTTAGTGTAGGGTATTTGAAAAATCAACAAAAAAAAAAGCCTAAAGTATCAAAAACATTGCCCGCAAACGAAATTTTTATAGCAAAAATCAAATTAATCTTTGGCAGTTGTCTGTTAAAACAAGATTTCTGGCCAATTTCTTACAAAAACATCGACAGGATGTTTTTTTCTTTCATTTCTTACTTTTTTTTACTAAAATAAAAACAATTTAAAAGTTTTCGTTGAAAAGAAAAAAAACTCTCAGAAAAATTATTGTATATTTTTTTCTGTTTACCACTCTCTGTCTATGATTGACAGCTTAAATGGATTTTTAATGATGGGTGAAAGATGGGTTTCTTTTATTTCGACTTCTTTTTAAAGATTCTTAAGAAAATAACACAGAGCTGCAGCAGCAGCAGAGAAATAATGAAATGAAATTGTGGTTCCAAAATGAAAAGAAACAGAAAACTTGTAAATGTGACCCTGAATTTTTTTAAGGTATTGAAACTAAAATTAAAGTTAATTTGAAATAATTTACTTCTTAAAACAGATTTTAAAATAATTTTTTAAAATTACTGTGAGGTAGAAGAAAAAAATGAAAAGAAACCGTTAAATTTTGAAATAAAAAACGGAGAAACCCCAAAATGTTGAAATGTAAAGAAAACTTTGTTTCCTTCTTTTGTTGTTGTTGTTGGGTAAAGATTGAATTTTGTTGTCTTTAAGTAGTACATTTTTGCACGCAATCCAAGACAGATCTTAAGAGTAATAGTTTCCCACTTAACCATATAAACCAAAAGCAACAACAACAACAAAACACTAGGCTATGAACACCTACTGTCTGTCTGTCCGTCCGTCTGTCCTTCCTTCGTCGTCAATTGACGTCATTACATTTGAAACTTTATAACCAAAGACTAGACTAGGGCTGGAATAAAGTTTCTTTTCTATCTGTTGCTCTTTTTTTCTCTATATATTCTATTACTTATTTTAAAGAAATAAATTTACAAAAAAAAAAACCTAAATTAAATTAAAAAATTGTTTAAAAAAAACTTTAATAAAAAGTAGCAAAAGAGTAGTATGTAGTGGAAGTTAAATGTATTTAGTATGAGGTATTGTAAAGTTGTGCGTGTCATCAAGTTGGTCTAAAGTGACAGTTACGATTTAATGGCCAAATGGCTAAAGTTACAAATTAATAACGACGATCAACAAAAACACCAACAACAACTGCAGCAATAACAGTCAGTTAAACGGTATCAGTTTCTGTAAACACCAAAAAAGTTTTTTTTAAGACTTAAAAAAAGTTTCATTTTAAATACATATTTGTTGTAATATTGCTGAAAAAAAAATCAGTAGAAGAAAAAAACTTTAAACGACTGGGGTTGTTGCACAGAGCAATTAGCACCTTTTTGCGTGGCCAATGCAGCAACAACAATAGTTTACAAATGACACATGCAGGCGTCTGTCTATAGCCCCCAAACATTATAAAAACTCGGCACACAACTAACATGTTGTTATTTAAAAAAACTTAATAACAACTACAACAACAACAATACACTCCCCCTTCATTTATTATTTGAATTTAAGCTATTTTTTGTTTAAACTTTAATTTGACATGATTTAATGTTTTGCAATTATGCATTAAACGTTTTATATCGATTTAAATATTAAATAATATACAGAAAACTAGCAAAGATGACAGACCGATAAAAAATGTCAAACTTTTAAATAGTTTTAGCTGAATTGCTAAATAATGTTTAAAATTAACAAATTTTATTTGTTGTAAGTCAAAATTAGTTTCAAAACCTTAGCTGAATTACATTAAAAGCCAGCTGAATTGGAGTTTTTTTTTAAGTAAAATGATAATTTGTAACTAATTATTAAAAAAATTTTAAAAAACCTTAGCTGTATTGCATTTAAAGCCCGCTGAATTGGCTCTTTTGTTAGGAAATGAGATTCATTTTAACTAATTATACAAATTTTCATAAAAAACCTTAGCTGAATTAAAATTTACCTCAGCTGAATAGCAAAATATTAAGAAAATCACTATAAATTAAAAAAAATCAGCTAAAACTCACACAAAACCTTAGCTGAATTACATTAAAAGCCAACTGAATTGGAATTTTTCTTAACTAAAATGATAATTTGTAACCAATAATTTAAATTTTTCTAAAAAACCTTATCTGAATTACATTTAAAGCCAGCTGAATTGGTTATTTTGTTTGGAAATCTCATAATTTTTAACTAATTATAAAAAACCTTAGCTGAATTCAAAATTACCTCAGCTGAATAGAAAAATATTAAGGAAATCACTATAAATTTTGTTAAATTCAACTAAAACTGACATAAAACCTTAGCTGAATTACATTTAAGTCAGCTGAATTGAGTTTTTGATGATAATTTTTAACTAATTATTAAAAATTACATGAAAATTAGTCAAAATTAGCTTAAAAACCTTAGCTGAATTACATTAAAAGCCAGCTGAATTGACGTTTTTCATAAGTAAAATGATAATATGTAACTAATTATTAAAAATTTTCTAAAAAAAACATTAGCTGAATTACATTTAAAGCCAGCTGAATTGCTTTTTTTGTTAGAAAATCTGATAATTTTTAAACAATTACACACATTTTCATTAAAATATTAAGGAAATCGCTATAAAATATTAAGGAAATCGCTATAAATTTTGTTAAATTCAACTAAAACTGACATAAAACCTTAGCTGAATTACATTTAAGTCAGCTGAATTGAGTTTTTGATGATAATTTTTAACTAATTATTAAAAATTACATGAAAATTAGTCAAAATTAGCTTAAAAACCTTAGCTGAATTACATTAAAAGCCAGCTGAATTAAAGTTTTTCTTAAGTAAAATTATAATTTGTAACTTATTATTAAAATTTTCATAAAAAGCCTCAGCTGAATTACATTTACAGCCAGCTGAATTGGGTTTTTTGTTAGGAAATGTCATCATTTTTAACTAATTACACAAATTTTCATGAATTAAAATTTTCCTCAGCTGAATTGCAAAATATTAATATACATAATATTTTTTGTTAAATTAAGCTAAAACTTACATAAAAGCTTAGCTGAATTGCATTTCAGTCAGCTGAATTCAGCTTTTTGTTTAGTATGACTTTGATTTCAAAATAATTATTAAAATTTTCATAAAAAAACCTTAGCTGAATTAAATTTTTTCTTAGCTGAATTGCAAAATAGTAAAAAAAAAAATGTGAAAAAATTATATTTAAAAAAATTTTCCTAAAAAAGCTTAGCTGAATTACATTTTAAACCAGCTGTATTGGGGTTTTTGTAAAAAAATATAATAAGCTTAAACTAATTACTAAAATTTTTATTAAACACTTTTGCTGAATTGAATTTTTATTCAGCTGAATTGCAAAATATAAAAAAATTCACTATAAATATGTTCAATTAAGGTAAATTACACAAAAAATGTTAGCTGAATTATATTTGAAGCCAGCTGAATAGGGGTTGTTATTAAGAAATGTAATTAGTTTAAACTATTACTTAAATTTTTCATAAAAAAACTTGGCTGAATTAAAATTTTCCTCAGCTGAATAGCAAAATATTAAGATATACACTATAAATTTATTAAATTAAGATAAAACACACAAAAAGCTTAGCTGAATTACATTTCAAGGCCGCTGAATATGGTTTTTTGCTAAGTAATACGACCATTTTTAACTAATTATTAAAAATATCACAAAAAAACTGTAGCTGAATTAAATTTTTCTTTAGCTGAATTGCAAAATATTAAGAAATTCGCAAAAAAATTTGCTGAATTACATTTTAATCCAGCTGAATTGGGTTTTTTGTTAAGAAATGTGATCATTTGAGATTAATTATTAAAATTTTCATTAAAAACCTTAGCTGAATTTATAGCGATTAATCGATTATTCGGTTTTAATGTTTAAGCGTAAATAAGTCTTTATTTATTTTTGTGTAAATAAAAAAAGCAATTAATCTATTATTCGGTTCCATTTTTATTCGAATTATAATTAATCGGTTAGTAAGTTATTCAAAATTATGAAAATTTACTAGATTTTGCATTTTAACTGCAATTTAAAAATGTGTAGATAAGTTAGCGATTAATCGATTATTCGGTTTTATTTTTTAATCGTATTTAATGAAAATTTGCCAATTTTCATTTCTTAAAATATAATTAAATAAATTATATGAAATTTTTAATATTTTTTCTTTTATTATTGATATTATTCGACGATTAATCGATTATTCGGTTTTATTTTTTAATCGCATTCAATAAAAATCTACAAATTTTCATATCATAAAATATTATTAAATGAATTATATGAAATTTTTAATAATTTGTTGCTTTTTATTGACATCAGTTGACGATTAATCGGTTATTCGGTTTTATTTCTTAAATGCATTCCATAAAAATCAACAAATTTTCAATTCATAAAATAGAATTAAATAAATAATGTACAATTATTTACAACTTTTCGTTTATTATTGTTATTAGTTAACGATTAATCGGTTATTTGGTTTTATTTTTTAATCGCATTCAATAAAAATCTACAAATTTTTATTACTTAACATATACATAAATGAATTATATGAAATTTTTAATAATTTTTCGCTTTTTATTGATATTATTCGACGATTAATCGGTTATTCGGTTTTATTTTTTAATCGCATTTAATTTAAATCAACAAATTTGTAATTCTTAAAATATAATTAAATGAATTAAAATTAATTAAAAAATAAAAATTTTCATTTTATAAAATATATTTAAATAAATAATATGCAAATTTTCACAACTTTTAGTTTATTGTTATTAGTTAACGATTAATCGGTTATTCGGTTTTATTTCTTAAGCGCATTCGATTAAAATGAAACAAAAAATTTTTTAAAATAGAATTAAATAACTATTTTGTACATTTTTTATAATTATTCGTTTATTATGGATATTATTTGACGATTAGTCGATTATTCGTGATTCGGTTACTCGGTTTTATTTGTTTAATGCCTTCAATTAAAACCAAAAAAAATATTGATTTCTTAAAAAACTAAAATAAAAAATTTTAAATTTTTTATAATTATTATTATGGATATTATGGATATTATTTGACGATTAATCGATTATTCGGTTTAAGTCTTTAATGCAATTAAATGAAAATTAACTAATTTTAATGATTCCTAATAGAATTAAACGGAACATTTTAAATTTTTAGCAATTATTAACTTATTGTTGTTGATATTTAACGATTAATCGATTATTCGTTTTTCCAAATTATTACAATTTTTCATAATTTTGCTTTTTTACAATAATCTAAATAAATAACTACGATTTTTAAATGTTATTCGTTTAGTTTTGTGTTAATGATTTAGCGATTAATCGATTATTCGGTTACTTTTATTAATCGAATAAAAGAAAACTTAAAATGTTTACTATATCTTAGTAGTTTTAAATAGAAAATATGAAATTATTTAAATTTGTTGGTTTTTATTGCTATTAATTAACGATTAATCGTTTTTATTAATTTCGAAAAAAATGTCTACATTTCGAATTTTAGCAGTAATTTTAGTAAATATAAGCAATAAAAAAATTTTGATTATGTATTTGAGTTAACCCGTAGGCAATTAATCGGTTATTCGGTTTCACTTTGGATTAAATTAAATTGAAATCAAGAAATTTTTGCTTTTTATCAATAAGGAATTAAAGATAAAGATTTTTTATCTTAATTATTTAACGATTATTCGATTACTTTAAAAAATGTTATTTGAGCAGTTTAGTTATAAATTTAATAAATTAAAGATTTTCTCTTGAAATTAATCAAAATTTTTCTATTACCTTGTATTAGCAAATTTAACTATAAATCCGTTATTAGCTTATCGTTTAATATATATTTTTTTTAAGTAATTTGCATTTTTTGCAATTATATTAAAAGAAAATAATTTATTATTTAATTTGAATTTTTACAATTTTCTTTTCTGTTGTTTTTTTTTTTAATAATTATAATCCAAAACATACAACTCCTCTACTAAATAGTAAAATTAACTACTTTATTACTAACTTCAAAACTTCCACTATAATATAGTTAGTACAACTACTTGCTCTAGTGTATTATTATCTTGGCCCATAAATCTGACTTTAAACTCTTTTTAATTTTTATCTTAACGTATTGTTCATGTTGTTCGAAAAGAAAATTTGCATTTTAACGAAAAAATATTAAACGAAAAAAAAAAAACTAAAACACAAACAAAATTAAAAGCCACAAAAAATTTAAATAATGCAACATAAAATTGCTTTTAACACAATTTTTTTTTCTTTCAACTCGATAATTTTTTTCTTATATTTTGTTTTTTTTTATTTTTTTTATAATTTTTGCTTAATGATTTATATTTTTCTATAATTCATTTGTGTTTTTATTTTTCATTTAATAATATTTTTCTTAGTTTATATATTTTCTTGTACAATTTGATGGCGTTAAATTTATTCATAATTTGCGTGTAAATGAATTAAATAAAAAAATGAAGCGGGAGAAAAAAAAAAACGTTAGTTAAAAAAAATAACAACATTTTGAAATTGTTTAAGAAGAAAATTGGATAAGATTTTTTATTTAAACAAGACCTAATAAACCCATAAACACTAAATAAAATGTTTGATAAAACTCTTAAATGGGTTAAAAGTAATTTATAGATAAAACAAACTTTTCATAAATTAATTTTTAAAGAAAAATATTATTAATTAAACGATTATTTGCTAATTAAAAACACTCCAATTTAAACAACTTTTCTTTATAAGTAATCGATCAACTATTAACGATTAATCGGTTATGCATTTTGTTTTTTCAAAAAAGTTTTAAAACTGAACTGAAACATTTTTAAAATTTAGCTGAATATATATTTTTTTAAGAATTATTCGTTCATTACTTATAAAAAATAGCGAATAATCGTTTATTCGGTTTGTTTTTTTTTTTTTTTATGAAATTTCCATGTCTTATGTTTATTTAATCTAAACCTGCACAATTTATTGTTATTATTTTATTAACTAACAAATTAAGTTAACGATTAATCGATTATTCGGTTTCTTTTTCTAAAAAAAATGCTTGATTTTTACCTTAAATGCTTTTGTAATGCTAAATTTAAAATAAATAATTAATTTTTTTCCACATTATTCGTTTAATGTTGATATAAATAAACGATTAATAGGTTATTCGGATTTTCTTCATGTCAAAAATTTACTAGATTTTGTGTTTAAACAGAAATTATTAACAATTTCAACTATTTCTAACAAAAATATTCGTTATAGATCTAGCAATTAAACGGTTACTCGGTTTTATTTTACCAAAAATTATTCGTTATTTTTTCAATTATCGAATATTTTAATAGATTTTGTGTTCTATTTACAACAATTCAATAAACAACAATTTCATTAATTTCCAATAGAAATATTCGTTTACGATCTAACGATTAATCGGTTACTCGGTTTCATATCATAAGCAAATTGTATTAAAGCTAAAGTAATACATTTCTCTTAATATAATTAAAAAGAATATTTGTTAACGGTCTAGCGATTAATCGGTTACTCGGTTTTATTTTTCCAAAAATTATTCGGTTTTTTTTTCAATTATCATGTGTTCCAACAACAATTTCATCAATTTCTAACAGAAATATTCGTTTACGAACTAACGATTCATTGGTTACTCGGTTTTATATCTTCAGCAAATTGTATTAAAATAAAATTAATGCATTTCTCTTAGAAGAATTAAACAGAAAATATGAATTTTTTAATAATTATTCGTTTGTTACTGATATTGGTTAACGATTAATCGGTTACTCAATTGTTCCAATTATTGAATTAATAAAAAGTACATTTTAACAATTATTCGTTTATTTCTATAAAAAAGTAAGCCATTAATCGGTTACTCGGTTTTCAATTTTAGGCAAAATGAATCAAAATGAAAATAATACATTTTTCTTAATAAAGTTAAACAGAAAATATGAAATGTTTAACAATTATTCGTTTATTATAGATATTAGCTGGCGATTAATCGATTATTCGGTTTTTATGATTTCTAAAAAATTCCCATGTTTTGTAATTTAGTAACAATTTAAGTAAAACTCCATAATTTTTTAACAATTACTCGATTATTTATGCAAACGAGTAAGCGATTAATCGGTTTAATTTTTTAAACAAATTCAGTAAAAACTGTAAAATTTGAATATTTCGAAATTTAATTAAACAGAAAATAAGAAATTTCTAACTTTTATTGCTTTATTATTGATATTAGCTAGCGATTAATCGGTTACTCGGTTGTTCCAATTATAGAAAACTTTCAACAATTTTTCTTTTAACTACAATTTAAATTGATGTGTAGAATTATGACAAAATTATTCGATTATATCTGTAAATAAATTAGCGATTAATCGATTATTCGGTTTCATTTTTTAATCAAATTCAATTAATAATTTAAAATTTTACAAAATAAAATCATAGAAATCAAATAGATTTGTATCTATTATCAATAATTCGTTTACTAACGATATTAGTTAACGATTACTCGGTTATTCGGTTTTTCTTTATAATAGAAAATTAATAGATTATGCATTTCAACAATTGCATCAATAAATAACCACAATTTCTTAAATTTTTTCTATAATTTCTGTAGTTAAGTTAGCGATTAATCGGTTATTCGGTTTTATTTATTGATCTCATTCAATTTAAAGCTAACAAATTTTAATTTTTTATTGATATTAGTTAACGATTAATCGGTTCTCGTGTTTCTTTAATTTCTAAAAAAAAAAAACACTTTTTGCTATGAATTAAGTAAATGTCCACATTTTATGAAAAATATTTGATTATTTCTATTAAGTATTTAGCGATTAATCGGTTATTCGGTTTCACTTTTTTAATAAATTGAATTAAAATCAAGAAATTTTAATTCTTAATATTGAATTAAAAGAGAAACTATGAAATTTTTCATAAATTATCGTTTGCTGATGTTATAAGCTAACGATTAATCGGTTAGTCGCTTTTTTGAAAAACTTGCAATTTCAAAAAATATGGATATTAGGTAAAACTATGAAACTTTCTGTCATTATTACTGCAACTACTAACAATTAATCGCCATATTTTTAACCCAAATCGTCTCTATTTCAAAAATTATAATTTTCACCTAAAAAGGAAACGTTTTTTTTTTTTCAAAAAAAGAAAAATATAAAATTATGACCAAATAATAAATGAGGTTTATTTCCATCTACCCTATATTTTATTATTATTTTTGTTCATCAACAAAAAAAGTAAATAAATACAAGTTAAACGAAAAAAGGACTTACCAAAATATTCATTTTTTTTGCCCTAGCAGGCTCATTGTTCAGCAATAATCCTTGGCCAACAAAACCACCAAAAAGGAGAACATTTTTTTTTGTATAAATACAGTTTGCGTGTCCATGATTGAAATCTTATCTGGAATGAATAACGAAAAAAATATAAACTATAACAGAAAATTGTAAGTAATTCATATGGATACATAGACATTAAACAAAAGCTACAAAAAAAATGGGGAAAAAACAACAGCGAAAAACATGGAGGATTAAGTGAAAAATACAGAAAAAACACACAGAACACAGAAAATATGGAAATTCATAATATTTAACCCTATGAGGAAGGAAAGAGGCAAGAAAGGTATGCAAATTTATATAAAAAAAAGCTTAAAGTTTCAAACTGACTTATAAACCTTTACTTGATTAATATGTTTTTGCTACAATTTAGTTAAAAGTTTATAATTTACAATAATTATTCGTTAATTTCAGTAAACGAATCAACGATTAATCGTTTAAGCGGTTTTATCTATTAATCAAATTTAATAAAAAGTTTCAAATTTAAATCTTACCATATTAGTGTAATACCATTTTTTTGCAATTATTCTTTTATTATTGATATTAGTTAACGATTAATCGATTATTCGGTTTTTCTAGTTCTTGAAAATGTCCAAGCATTATACTTTAAAAACTGTTTTATTAATTGGAAATAAGTTTTAACAATTATTCGTTAAATTTTGTATGCTACTTAGCGATTAATCGATTATTCGGTTTTTTTAATTATTGAAAAATTTCAAAATTTTATCTAATACGAACAATTTAATGAATTGAAAATATTTTTTAACAAATATTCGTTTATTTTTTTTTTTTTTTTTGGAACAAGTTAGCGATTAATCGATTATTCGGTTTTTCTATTTGTTGAAAAATTTTGTAAATTTTCCATTTTAACAATAATTTAATTTATTAACAATAATTTTTAACGATTATTCGTTTCTTTTTGTATATGTGTTAACGATTAATCGATTATTCGGATCAGGTTTATCATCAAAAACAATTAAAACATTTATATTTTAGTTTATCATAATAGTTTCAAACGTATAATGTGATATTTTTAACAATTAATCATTATTGCAGACAACAATTAATCGATTATTCGGTTTTTTATAATAAAATATAGGAAAATTTTTATGTTTTAACAGCAAAATAATAAAAACAAAACAGAATTACATAAATCATATGAAATTTTCCATAATCATTGGTTTATTATTGATTTCAATTACCGATTAATCGGTTATTCGGTTTTTCTAATTAATGAAAATTTACTAAATTTTGTCTATTTCAAACTATTTAATTCATTGGAAATCATTTTTAACAATTTTTCGTTTATTTTTGCAAACGAGTTAGCGATTAATCGATTATTCGGTTCTCGTTTTTAATCAAATACAATAAAAACAGATTTAAATTTATCATAATAGACTTAAACAGAAAATGTGATATTTTATCAATTAATTGTTATTGCAGATAACGATTAATCGATTATTCGGTTTTTTATAATAAAATATATGAAAATTTGTATGTTTTAACAACAAAATAATAAAAACTAAACAGAATTACATAAATCATATGAAATTTTCCACAATTATTCGCTTATTATTGAGATTAGTTAACGATTAATCGGTTATTCGGTTTTTCTAGTTATTGAAAATTTACTCAATTTTGTCTATTTCAAACAATTTAATTGGAACTCATTTTTAACAGTTATTCGTTTATTTTTATAAAGGATTTAGCGATTAATCGATTATTCGGTTTTGTATAATTTGAAAATTTATAAAATTTTGTATATAAAGAACAATTTTATGTATTGAGAACAATTTTTAACAATTATTCGGTTATTTTATAAAAGATTTAGCTTTTAATCGATTATTCGGTTACCGATTTTAATAAAAGTACAAGACAGACAAATGTTAAATTTGTAGCAAATCAGTACCCCACTTGCAACTGAAACGGTAATTTTCACAATTTAGTAAAAACCTCCGACGCCTTTTAAAGGGTTAAAAAAAGGACTGAATAAAAAATAATACACCAAAATCAACATGTACTAACAAGTAACAAGCCGCCGCCATTGGGAAAAATGTATTTGTAACCCTTAGGACAATACGAACAAAAAAAAAACACACAAGCAAAGAGTTGGAATGGAAACAAAAATGATTTGAGACGACAGTGGTGCATTTTTTTGCGCTTAATTCTCAAACAGAAAAACACAACAGTAATGTATTCAACTTAACCTCATTATTATTAGTTGTTTACTCTGTTCTGTTCTGTTTTTTCTGTTATATTCCAAAGATTTTTATCGCAAAATACCAATCAGAAAACAAACTACAATTATAACAAACTCGGACATTTATGAATATATAGTAACCAACTACCAACAATATAATTAAATTTTTGTTTTATTTCCATCGAAAAAAAAATTACAAAAAACCATATGAGTAAATATTACTTTTTTATCTTTTTATTTAAGTTAACCTTTCATTATGGCCGTTCAGTTGTTCATCAAAGCAAAATCACTTCCTTAAAACATTTAAGCCCAAAATTTATTCCACGAATCCATTAAAGTTTTTATTTTTTCATAAACGAAAAAAAGTTTTCTTTTACCTGTTCCTCAATAATAATTGATTTGATTGATGGATGGCTGAATACGTCTACAGCAGCCAATTTTGAAAAGTTTAAAACTTTTCTACCTGCAATGATTTGGAAATATCGATTGTAGTGAAAAAAACTTAAAACTTCAATCATTGGTTTGCAGTATTATTGGCAGCAATTTTTGAAGTAGAAGATTGGTTTTGTGTCAGTAATTATTAGGTTGATGAGATGAGCTTGCAGGAAGGTTTGAATGAAAAATTAAAATGGCGGACGCTGATCATAAAATAAGCTAATTTTTTAAATTTAAACGTTATTTTAGCTTCTTTTAGATTAAGTAATCACACGCTCCTTTTTTCAATATAAAAACTTTATATTAAAATTTCAAGGATTTTTTCATTCTTTCGATCATAAAGTGATCAGAAAATAAGCTCTCTTTTCGATTTTAAAGTTTTTTGTTTAATGAAGACAAGCTTTTGACCAAAAATTGGTTCATTGAGTGCCAATACTCCAATTCTTCTTGTATTCTTAATATTAATGGCCAACTGACTTATCTCCCCTTTTTGACTAGTGGGTTTTAATAGGTGTTTCTGTGCCCATTGTTCTTCTGTATCCATATATTTCTTCGTACATCATTTAAAGTTTTTGATATGATCTTGACAAGTTTATTTGATTTAAATTTGAATTCTAGCGTTTGGCGATTGATCTATGTTTGGTTAGATTATGTTGAAAGAAGGATGTGTATTACATTGGGTCCGCATTTGGGCCTATTGTGTCCTCTTTTCATAGAAAATGTTGGTGCAAAAACCTTAAGAAACGATCTATGAAAGGAATTGCCGTCCACTGGTCGACATTTCTTAGAATTTTTGAAGAAGTGTCCCAGAGGGATGTAATATGTAGAATAACTTCGCTCCCATGTTATTTGGATCTAAAGAAATACCCATAGGACGCTATCGGACCTGTTGTACGCTCATTTTCATGCAAAATGTTGTTGGAAAAACCTTCAATAACGATCTATGAAAGGAATTATCATATAGCGATTAAAAACTAGGTGTCCTTGGTTTAGTTCCTCAGAATTTTTAACTTTCATCAAAATCCTAGCAAGTGCTTTAACGTTTCACTATCATCTTCGCAATCTTCACATTCGCCTGAATTTGATCGTCCAATTTTACCCTTATACTAACCTCAGACTTATTCATTCTGTGGAGCCAGCTCGGTATACGTTCATTGGGGTCTTTTCGTATCTCGTTAGATGGGGGTTTGGGTCACCCCTTCGATGGCATCCCAAGGTGTTGCTCTGACGTCATATGTAAATAGCCCGCTGCGTTTCTGTGTTTTGACAGCATTGGAGCTTCTTTCACTGGGTATCACTAACTCTGGAAGTCCTTACCGGCACTGCGCAGTTTACCACTGACCGGCCAATCATTTGATAGTTAGTTGACATGATTTCGCTTGTACTGCCTGCATTCCCAAGACAATCGTAGTTCAACAACGACTATACGTACGCGGCTCTCGTTACGTGGAACGGCTTTGCATCTCTCAGTTTAACTACCTTCTCCTTATACCAAGAACATATACTTTTTCATGCCGAGCTTAAGACTGGAAGAGTATTCGGTTATAACACTCTTATAGTCAAATAGAATAATAGAAGTTAGTGTTGTGATTAGTATGTTAGATATTCATGTTAGATATGTCAGATATTCAATCTAGATCTCCAGACCCTTCTTAAATGCAACCCTCGTAATACCCTAATTACTTTCTGGCTGAAAAATATGTTAACCTCTGCGTTATATTCAATCCAATCCATTTTATAGATTCCCTGAAGCTAGTGTTGTGATTTGGAAAACGATAGCATATTTCGCTTTCAGGCTTTTTAATGTAGATCGCCAGATATGTTTAGTCTCCTAGTACTTTAGAGCCAACCGTGTAATACTAGATGCTCGTAGCGATTTGCCCAAACAGTCCGCTTGACTACAATCTTATATCTGCGACTAATGGCTCATATGTTTTTCAAGATCATTCTGTCCAACAATCGAGGTTCTGATAGGTATTCTGAAAGGGCATATTTCCGTTTCAGTTGGGTTCAACTCCAACCCTCATGATCGAGCCCAACCAAAAGCTGTATTTATGTATATTACATTATCCTTGATCAGACGTGATCTATAGTAAGGAAGAAATCTTGTGAAATAGAATATTTTACTATAAAATAGAGGACTTGGACTATACACTCCTAATATTAAAAGAATTTTAACAAAAACATACTTCTCTTGCCAACATGTCTCATCCTTTAAACTACAATGCCAAACAAGCCTTAATTTACACTGTCTACAGTTATTGAGAATCTTTTTATTAAGATAATTTCAAAAAAATTTTAATATTTTTTTTCATATCATCTACTGCCAACTGAGCGGCAGCTCTCAGTATATTCCATTACGTTTCATATTTGTTTGTGGCGTAAACAGATATTAACAGAAATATCACCAATAACCCAAAATAAATCACGTGGCTGCCCATCGTCGACATAAGCACATACATACAAGAACGTATAGTTGGATCATACAATGCTAGTGTGTCCAGCATGGGAAGTACAAATTTAATTCAAAGACAAGCACAGTCAACAAACAAACCTGTCATAATCCACTCATATAAATATTCAATGTCAGCGCGCATTCCTGTCCTGTGAACTTTGTGAACAATTTTTGTTTTCGGTTTCTTTTTTTTTTCGATTTAACACAAAACTCAACATGTTTCTTTTTCATTTCCAATCAACTACCAATATTTTTAAGGCCTTTTGGACTTGCTGCTTAGGAGTGAGTAGAGAGAGCTTGTTCCTTTTTCCTCTTGATTTTTTTGTATTGCGGCTCCAGTTTGTTTACCCTAAGATGGCGTATTGTATAACATCATTATGAGGATTACGTTCATGTTCATGTCATAATTTTCCTAAAGAGTACAAAAATCACAACTGTGCAGCTTCACAATAAAAACAAAAACAACAAAATTGCAACAACGTTAAAACGTTAAAACGTTTGGAAATTAACTGAAAGAAAAAAACAAATCATACAAAATAAAGTTTTGTAAGTACATGATACCATACATTCCAACATTGTTGTAGCCTGGAAAGCTTATGATCATCATAAGGTTTGTATGTTTACTTTTTTTTTCTTGTTCTCTTAACTTTTATAGGTTGACATGGTTTGTTAGCATCGACAATACAACTCTGATATATGATAGAGTTGCATTTTTGTTGGCAATTGTTGTTGTTGTTTGTTGTTACAATCTGGGATGGAGCAAATATACACCAAAAAGAAGAAGCTATTGTGAGTAATTAAACAAATATTTTATATTTTTGAACAAGCTATATGATTTCAGGAGCGTTAGTTTTTTGAAAAAGGGCCTTGGTGGGTTATTGCTGTTACTTTGGACAATATCCTGTATTGTGTTCTCTTTAAGTAACTGTAGTATTTTGGCCAAACATACAAAGGGTTTCTGAAACTTTGGAAAGTCGTATTAGGAGATCAAAACATTAAGAAATTTTACAATCAGGAATCGATTCTCAATATTGAAGCTGTTAACGCAAATTACATCAAACATGGTTTTTGGGGGTTGATTGTGAACCCACAATCTTCATAACACTCATGATTATTTGTTGAAAACTTTTCTGCTATATGAAGTTTGAAGTCCTGTGTATCGGAATATGATCTTTAAGATCATCTTTGGTTGTCGACATGATCTACTTTCCAAAGACACTAACATAATTTCGGAAGATTTTCCACTTAGCCTAGTGATCGCTTGAAATTGCATTTATGGTTTTCTTGACCTTCTTCGTCACTTACTTGTTGAGAATGATTTGTCTCTGGTGTTAGGAGATTAATCAACATTCCATGAAATACTTTATGGCGTATTTAGTATGAAGACGTGATCTTCAAGGTCTTGGCCGTCGACGTAATCATTTCCTGTCGACATGACATATAATCTGTCGTAGCTAAGCGTTCTTGCTGTATTCTTACTAGTATCTGGCATTCGACTCTTCATAAAGAATCGTTGACTTCAATTATCCCTAGAAAAACTCAAATTCGTTGTTCACTACTATCTTAAATACAGAATTTATACTCCCAACTGACTTGTCTTAATATTGATCTTGTCTGAATATTGGTCTTTCATCCAACTTTTGTCGTAATTTTCTCTTTCCATGCTCTTCTTCGACTATATTCTTTACTTCAGAACTTCATCTTTAGATGTCAAAGAGACCAAAAATATTTGGAAAAAGAATAATTTCTTTGGTGGTCTCTTAATTGAAAGATCAATATTTCATTAAATTCTTTGTTGAAGCTATTTCTCCTAAGAAGCACGCCGATTATTTGGACATTAGAGTCTTTATTTCATGATATTTATGGCCAACAGACTTGTCCAAACTTTGGTTTTTCATCTAGCTGGAGCAACGGAATGTCAAAGTTTCTTAAGTTTACATAGAGACCCAAAAATCATAATTTCTGCGATGATCTATTGGTTGTTAGATCAATATTTCATTAAAGTCTATGTTGAACCTAATTCTCCTAAGAAGTACGCCGATTCTTTGAACCTAGTATCATTATTTCTTTATATTGTCGACTTGTCTCAATATTGATCTTGTCTCAACATAAGCTTTTCATCCAATTGGATCAAGTGATCATCAATTTATTAGCTCCTAGGGTTTAATCGATGCTTCTGTATCTATGCTCTTCTTTCACCATATTCTCAACTTTAGAACTTAATTTTTAGAAGTCATAGAGGGCAAGAAACATTCGAGGAAAAAATCATAAACTCACCGGTGATCGATTGATTCAGAGATCACTATTTCTGTAAAGTATTTAGTTGTCTCAAGTAACGGTCAACTTATTTCTCTATTCGAATCTTGTATATCTGATTCTAAATCCATTTGTTATTAGGCCTGAGGCCCTCTGACATCGCCTCCACAAAACACCTCCAAATCTTCTTCGCTCTCCGGATATTTGTACTTTAATTGTTATTGAATAAAACACAGATTTTTTGTTTAACAATTTATTAGTCAACATATTGATTTCAGCATATAACTACGTTTGAGGCTCCACAACTAAATATGAACAACATGTTGTACGAACATGCTGATATTCTGCTGCAATGACAAGCAAGCAAACTGAGCAAAAAAAAACCAACTAAACAAAATCTCAAGTTTATACGGTAGTTGCCGACATAAATAGCAAACAATTTAAACAGACACCACAAACGACGCATTAAACATGAGAACGCGCGACAAGCTCAACAGCACACAGGATTAAAAGCACACACTCAAAATACATTTTGAACAAGTCAAAACTCAATGGAGCCAAATAAAACTCAACTAGAGGATTTTACAAAAGGGGTTAGTGGAGTTGCTGACGCTGCTTAAACAAGAATCAAATTAATAACAGATCATATAACTGAAAACCAAGGGGGGTCGTTCATATGCACCAAAATATATTTCAGCAAAAAAAAGACAAAAATCTTTACTTTAACAAAGAACATTTTTAAATAAAGTTTTAAGGAAGAAGGGTAATTTAGTTTATTTTCTTTACAAAAAATAATACAAATTGTTTTTGTATTTATTTATTCAAAACAAAAATTAATTGTTTTTCAACTACTGTGTGTTAAAAAATTCATTTAAAAAATAACTTAAATTTATAACAATTGTTTAAATTTTTAATGACATTTAAATACCTCTATCTATACCCATAAAATATTGAGTGTAAACATATGTTTGTTATTTATTTGTCAGAAGCACATGTCACTTGTACAATCGAAATTAACAACAACAATGTACATCAACACAACTTTTGCTCGTTACACAGCCACACAAAAAAAAATATGATTGATCTGTGTCTAGAGTTGTTTTTTCCATTTCAATTCTGTAAGATTAATTAATGCACCCTGTAATTATCATATTTTGTCTGTTCTTTCCATTTCATTTATAATTGTAACAAAACCCCCCTGATACATATTTTTAATGTATGAAAAATTTCTGATGAATTTTGTGGTTTTTCTTCTTTT